>NC_061119.1:169301077-169530232 GCF_002878395.1 Capsicum annuum
TAAAAAGAGGGGACACCCTTTTATCCATTGGATAATAGGAGTGCCCAATTTTATTATAAATAGTCAAGGATGGAAGACAATTTTATTCATCTTTTCTCTCTACAAACACATTTTCATACACCCACACATATTTTTTCTATCTCTCAAATACATACACAAAAAAAAAAACATAAGAAAAAATCTTTCCTTATTTTTGATTTTCTCTCCAAAAAATACACAAATGCATATGCACATTTTTTAATCACACACACATTATATTCTTCTTTCTCCCCTCTCTTAAGAATAAACAAATACACACAAATTTTTTCTCTTTTTTCTCTCTCTCAAACACACAAAACACACACATATACATCTAAATAAAATAAATTTTTTCTCCCTATTTTGGTGAAATTCCACCATTTTTACTAGGGATTATATATATATATATATATATTTTCTCAAGTGTTGTTATTGCTATTCATATTTTTTTACTGTTCATGGCCGAAACTTTGTGTCCCAGTGACTTTCTTTCTTTATCCATTTCCATCAATCTTCGTTATATTTTTTAAGGGTTTTGTTGATTGATATTTTATGTGAATTTATTTTTGTATTTCTTTGTTTATGGATGCTTAATGATGGTTATTGTCACTTTTCAGTGAATGTTCACATTTTTCAATCATGTTTGAACTATTATTTCTATTTTATTACATTACTTTGTTATACAATTAGGAATTTTACTCTATTTTTGTTATTTTCAATTACTTCGTCATGGCTACATCATTTTTATTCATTAAGTTTGACCTTTTTGTTATTTTATTATTTTAATCATTGATAATCATTTGAATTTCTATGTATGATTTTGATATGCGTTTAGTGACTTTGTTAATTTTTCGTCATTTTTCATTGTTATTAAATACCATTAATTTAATAATAGTGTGAGAGGCTAGCTTTGGATGGTTTTAGGCGGGGTAGGGGTAGGCCAAAGAAGTACTGGGGAGAGGTGATTAGGCGGGACATGGAGTAGTTACAACTCACTGAGGACATGACCCTAGATTGAAAGATCTGGAGGACGCGAATTAGGACAGAAGGCTAGGGTCAGTTTGGATCGCTAGTGTAGGGCATTACTTGGTGGGGGTATTATTCTTGTTATGATACCTTGTTTCATGCTTTATTACGAATCTGTTTACTTTTCTCTGTTTACTATTACTTGTGGGTGTCGTATTTATGTTATGTCATCTTGTTCCATGCTTTACTATGAATTTGTTTATTATTCCGTGTCTCGAGCCGGGGGTCTATCGGAAACAACCTTTCTACTTCTTTAGAGGTAGAGGTATGGACTGCGTACATCTTACCCTCCCCAGACCTCACTATGTGGGAATACACTGGGTTTGTTGTTGTTGTATTAAATACCATTAATTAGTTGGCCGATGAAAATATCTATCCATCGGATACTTGAGGCCACTCCATTACAAATGACGGATTTTATTTTCAAAAGCTTACTATTTTATATCAAAATAAATGCTTGGCCAATGACATTATCTCTCCGTCGGATACTTGAGGCCACCCCGTGACAAAAGACGGATTTTATTTCTCAAAGTTTACTTATTTACATCAAAAATAAATGCTTGACCAATGATATTATCTTTCCGTCGAATACTTGAGGCCACCCCATTACAAAGACAGACTTTAGTTTTCTCAAGTTTATTTATTCATACCAAGTATCAATACAATAGCCGATGAAAAATTATTATTAATTTGAGGCCTCCGTACACAAAAGACGGGCTTTACGTGTACAAATACGTAATAAAATAAATATTGTGGGCGATGATGAAACTTTATAAAAATACAAGATTTTACAATTCAGATTTTGACAAGACAATTTAGGACGACCAATTAATTGAGCAACCACTTTGTAGCAAAACGATTTAGGATGGCCAATTAATTGAGCAACCATTTCACAGTCATGACTTTATCTGAGCCCACTTTTTAACAAAACAAATATCTTTTTAAATATTTATATACACACATACTTGTTCAATTTATTTTGATTATTATTTAGTCGTTACTAACATTTTTACAAGGGTTTATACAAGTTATTTGGATTACTCGTCGAGAGTTGCATTCAAAGAGTCCCTTTTAATTTTGTATTGTATTTTTTTATTTGTACAAATGTTATTATAGTGAAAACTTTATTTTTGGGGTGTTGGGCGGGATTTTCTTTATACAACTTCACCTCGCGTTTATGCAAACTTAGGTCGTTAATGTTTACACTAATAAATTAAATTAATCAAATTAGTTTACATACTTTGACATCTTAAACATTGTGATCTTTTTATTAAAGTAAATCTTTACTTTTTCATAAACTTTAATCAAACAAAGAAAATTTTTTTTCTCTTTTTCTTCATGACATATCAAGATATACTTTCTTTCACACAACATAAAATACTTTTCTTTTCACATGTATTTTTATACATATCTTTTACATTTTTTATAATAACATGTTTTATTTATATATTTAATATACATACATCTTTACATAATTTTAAATATTTATATTATTTTATATTTAATACATACACTTCTACATTATTTTTTATACCTCCTCCCTCTTTGAAAAATTTAGTCTAGCTGGGTACCACACTTGTGGATTCTGAAGGATGACTAACCCCTTCCCTTCGGAATAACTTGAACCCTTACCTAAAATCTCAATTGGTTTTTCACAGACTAAAAACATTAATCACATGTTAATACTTCAATATGTTTCCTTATTTTCCTTAAAAATTAGGTGGCGGGTCTGTGCAAACTTTAATTCATTTAGAGTCCACAACGTCGTGCTCGTTTTGACCTCAGACAAAAATAGGGCTCGACACTCATCGAGAAATTTTTCCATGAAAAAGAGGCTTGTGTAGTAGAGAGAAATACGGTACAGTTGGAATTTAGATATTTGAAATTACAAGTTACAGAATTTGTGAATATTGTGGGGAAATATCATGATTATATCCATAGAGTCAGTCCCCCAGAAGCGGGAGAACATGCTCTGATTCTTCTTTTTTGTATTGAAACTTATCTATAGGTTCTAGTTGATAACTTGTCTTTTAAGCAGGTAGAGCCCTCATTTCCAGGATCTTCCCAGGTGGACGTAGCACGCCAAGAATCGTCGTCTCAAGGATGAAGATACTGCTATGTTTTATAATTTTCTTTTGAGTCTGTTTGTCTTTTTGATCTATCTAAGGTTATTTTACCGTCAAGTTTGTCCTAGTGCTTCAGTTTGTATTAGTTTGTCTTTGGTGAAACAATATGAAGTTGGATTTTCTTTAAGTTTTTTCGTCGTTTTATCAATTTAAGGTTATTCTATTAGTATCAAGTTTGTCCTAGTATCCGAGGTTGTATTAGTTTTGTCTTTTGTGAAAAAAAATGAAGAGAAATCTGGTCGTGTTTTATGGGGTTTTTATGTTTTCACTTGTATTTTGTTCATGTATTTTTTTTAAAATAAATCATTTTTGTTTATTTTTATTTTGCAATTTCTGAACTACCCAATGATCTAATTCATATACAACATGATATGTAGATAGGGAGAGATGAAAGAAAAGAAAAAGGACAACAAAAATAAGAGAGAGCGGAAGATGAAAGCGGTAAGAATAAACACAAGTTAATATGATGCCAAAATGACCTTGGTACCTCAAAGTCATGTAGAAATGCAAATGGAACTAGGTGCATGGCATACAATGTGATAACTATGTCTGTTAAATAACCTAATCCTAAGTTTGTTTTTGATAAGGATGTTTATTGAGATAAAAATGTTTGATTTATGGTACGTTATGTAGTTATCATTATTTCACTAGGTCTAAAGGAAAGGTTGTTATGGCTAACAAAGAGACAAAAATTTCACCCATTGACCCAACCAAGAGTCCCGACTAAGAGGAATCAGGAGATCTTGGGACTAAAGAAGCAACTAGCAGAAATGCGCTAGGCATGGGCTAGTGGCATGCCTCCCCCCTCATTCCTCATTAATGATCTAGAAAATACCTTTAACTATCTGCCACTTTCTCAGGCGCAGTTTCCCATTTCTATTGATACGCCACAACATGCACTGGGATTCAACCCTATCAATATTATCCTCTCACTTATAGTGTACGATTTCCACATCCTCAATAGAGGACTACCACCCATCCAACACCACCTATTGTCCTTATTTTGTGTCTCCATCCCCTCCTAAATCTCCTACTTTTGTTATTCATCCAACAGTCAAACTTGCTCAAACTTGCTCAAACTGCTAGCGGGCCGATGTTTAAAATTCCCGATGATCAATATTATACTCTAGAGCCGACATTTAAGTTAAATAATCCATATTGTTAAACTCATCCACTGGTATTTCACTTTAATATAGAGAAGTCTAGCATGACAGAAGAGCATGAAAACATGGGAAGAAAGTTGAAGAGTGTGGAACAGGCTATGAAAAATTTGCAGGGACTTGAGGGATACTAAAATTTTTCATTTAAAGACTTTTGCATGTTTCCAAGTGTTAACCTCCATCTTGATTTTAAGATACTAAAGTTTGAAAATATTATTGGCACGGTGATTCGATTACATATTTTAGACATTATTGCAACCAACTAAGGGGAGCAGGAGAGAAACAAGAGTTGTTTATAGCTTATTTCGATGAGAGGCTCTCAATTATGGTTTGTCGATCAAGACATTGATAAGTGGAATAGTTGGGGTGATTTGGATAATCAATACATTCAACAATTTTAATTGAATGTGGAGTTGAATCCTAATAAGAAATCCTTAACCAACAAGAAGAATAAGGGCATTGAAAGACTTTGAGAGTGTGAGATAAAATGGTGTGAGCAATTTTCGAGGGTGAAACTATCAATAAAAGAGAGTAAAATGGTGGACGTTTTCCTTCAGGCACTAAATGACACCTATTTTCAACACTTACTTCTTGCAATAGGTAATACATTTATTAAAGTCGTTAAAATAGGAGAAATGATACAAGATGGGATTAAAACCAATTGAATTGTAAGTTTTGCTGCATTAAACATCACTAGTCAATAAATTCAAAGTGGTTCAGGAATTTTGGAAGAAAGAAGAAAAAGAATGATGTTGCTGCTATTGTAACTAGACCACGTGGAAATTCAAAGAGGCCACCTCACCATTACCTTCAATCTCAAGTCCAAGTTTATACCCAAACTCCATATAATCACCTACAACATTACTATCATCCCTAAAATCCTGCTCAAATATCCTTCTTGTATTTGATGTTACATTCAGATGAGCATCGTAAATCTTTAATGAAGATGTTGAATGAAACTTATGTTCCTATTGAAATTATTATGAATCAGTTAGAGGAAATTATTGGAAAGATATTTGAGATAAATAATATCAACTTCTCTGATGATAAATTGCCCGTGGAAGGTATGAGGCATAATTGAGGCCTTTACATTACTGTGAAGTATGAGCATTTCTATGTCATTTGTTTCATAATTGATGGGGGTTCTGGTGCCAACTTTTGTCCTTTATCTATCTTGCAATAATTGAACAATAATACTAAAAGGATCCCACTCAACATGTATGTGTCAAAGTTTTTGACGGTGCAAAAATAGATGTCATTGGTGAGATAGATCTAGAATAGAAAATAGGGCTTGTTTATTTTGCCATAGAATTTTAGGTGCTGAACATTGATGTTTCCTAAATTTGTTATTGGGAAGACCATGGGTTCATAGGGCTGAAGAAGTTACATCTACATTGCATCAGATGATTAAGTTTGAATAGGACAAGCAAGAAGTAATTATTCATGGTAAAAGGGACTTGTCCATCTATAAAGACTCTTCCACACCCTTTATTGAAGCAAATAATGTAGACAAGATACTAATTTATCAATCTTTTGATGTAGTGGGTGTTGTTCTTATACTTGAGGAACATATTATTCCAAGGCTAACATATTATTCCAAGGCCACAGTTATCTCCTACATCTATCATGGTAGTTAATGAAATATTAAAGCATGACTTTAAGGTAGGAAGGGGTTTAAGGGTGTCTTTACATGGTATAGTTCATCTAGTATGCCCATATGAGAGCCTTGATACTCTTGGTTTAGAGCTCAAACCTACAACTAAAGATTAGAAAAATGCCAAATGCAAAAAAAGGAAACATGGTTACTTCCCAGCCCCATGCCACTACTCAATAATTCTTTTGTCAATAGAAATGACATTAATACCATGGTGGATATGGAAGTCGAGTTAGTTAATTATTATCCAAAAATTATTTGTTGAGGATGATATGGTTGAAATGGATAAAGGTACCAGTAATGTAGAGTCGCAGTTCATAGGTCCTGATGTCCAGCTCAGAATTAGGAAGTCACTCCTCTCCCCATCAGGAGGAAGTTTTGGTAGTGTATTTTATTTTACTTTCTTTATTTGAATTATTTCAAGGTTGTAAATGTGGGATATATCTTATTTATGATTTCTATTTTTGTATATGTCCTAAACCTTTCATCTTTCCTTTCAATGAAATGCAATGTCCCTTTATGTTTTTTTGTTTCTAATATATTTTGTTTTTGTCTTTACACAATTTTTCTATACTAATTCTAGTGATATGACATACATAAAAAATTTTAAGCTTGATCTTAACATCCAATCTAATAAAATAACAATAAACCAAGATGTTGAATACAAAGAAAAAGAGGCGTTGGAAGAAATATGCAAAGATTTAAAATGATTTGAAGATAAGCCGAATCCCAATTTGAATGAAACTGAGTCAGTTAATCTAGGAGATCAAAAAAATATTAGGGAAACTAAAATAAGTGTGACGCTCCCCCACAATAAAAAGGAACGACCCAAGCATTAATTGATTATAAAGATATTTTTCAATGGTCTTATAATGATATACCTAGTTTAAGCACTGAGTTGGTGATCCATAAGTCAACGACTGACCTTGCATTCCCCTTGACAAAAAAATGTTGAGAAAATTTAAAATTGATAGAAGCATGAAAATTAAAGAGGAAACCATAAAGCAATTTGAGGTTAGTCATTTGAGTATCTGGTTACCCTACCTGATTCTTCAATGTTGTTCCTATCCCAAAGAATGATGGTCAGATTTGGGTGTGTCTTGATTATCATGATTTGAACAAAGCAATACCAAAGGATGATTTTCTATTGCCTAACATCCAATTTTGTTAAATAATTATGCTAAACACGAAGTATCTTTTGTAGATTGTTATGCTGGATACCACCAGACTATCATAGATGATGATAGTGTAGAAAAAATGTCTTTTATCATATCATGGGGAACTTATTGTTATCGAGTGATGCCATTTGTCTTGAAGAATTCTAGAGCAACATACATGAGGGAAATGACTACCATATTTCATAATATGATGCACAAAGAGACTGAGGTCTATGTGGATGATGTGATTATTAAATCAAAGAATCAAGTTGATCATGTCAAAGATCTAAGGAAATTCTTTGAGAGTCTTCATAAATATGATCTCAAACTCAATCCTGCAAAATATGTGTTTAGAGTCCGGTCTAAAAGATGTTGGCGTTCATAGTCAGTCGGCATGGTATTGAGTTAGAATCTTTAAAGAAAAAAGCTATCCAAGATTTACCACTACCCAAGAACAATTTTGAGGTGTTGAGTTTATTTGGTAGGTTAAATTATATTAGTAGGTTCATTTCTCTACTCACAACCACTTGGGAGCATATTTTTAAGTTTTGGAGAAGAATGTTTTGGTTAAATAGGCTAAGAAATGTCATGAGGTGTTTGATAAAATTAATACGTATTTGTAAAATCCAATTATGTTGGTACTACCTGAGTGTGGTAGGCCCTTGAAATTTTACTTATCGATTATGGACAATTCGCTTGGTTGCATACTAGCCAACACAATGTCACAGACAAAAGGGAGCAGGCTATCTATTATCTCAACAAGAAGTTCACCATGTATGAATTCAAAATATACTCTTCTTAAAAAGACCTATTGTGCCCTAACTTGGGTAGCACAGAAGCTGAAGCATTATATTTCATCTACACTACTTACCTTATTTATCACATGGTCCCCTTGAAGTATATTTTTCAAAAGTCTATGCCAACAGGTTGATTTTCCAAATGGAAAATTTTGCTTATCGAGTTTGAGATTGTACATTTGACTCAAACCACAATAAAAACCTAAGCTTTGGCAGACCATCTAGTTGAGAACTCCATCGATGAGGAGTATAAGCCTTTGAATACATATTTTGTCAATAAAGATGTGTTATGTATTGATGAAGTCATCACATATGCCGATCCTAGTTGTAAAGTGTTTTTTAGGAATTGTGAACATGAAAAAAGATTGGATAGGCACAATTCTTATTTTAGAATCAGAGCAATATTTCTGGTAACGGTGAAACTTTGAATTTATTGTACAAATAACATGGCAGAATATGAATCTTGCATTTTAAATTTGAGATTGGATATTAACACGGGTGTTCAAGAAGTATTAGTATTGGGAAATTCAGACTTGCTCATCTATTAGATTCAAGGTGAATGAGAGATATGTGATTTTAAACATATACTGTATCAATAATGCTTTCAAGATCTATGTTGGCAGTTTATATCAGTGAAGTTTAGACACATTCCAAGAATTCATAATGAGATTGCTGATGCTTTGGCCACTTTTTCTTCAGTATTCCAACATTCTGATAAGGTCTACATTGACCTAGTACATATATAGAGTCATGGTCAAATGCTTATTATAACACAGTCAACGAAGATCTAGATGGTGAACCTTGGTTCTTTGATATTAAGCGTTATATTCGGAGAGAAGAATATCTAACACATACCACTAGTGATCAAAAGAGGACTATTCGACATTGGGCTAGTGGGTTTCTCTTAAGTGGGAAAATTTTGTACAAGAAGACCCCCTATTTGGGACTATTAAGGTGTGTAGATGCTAAAAAAACTTCAACAATCATGATTAAAATACATTTTGAAGTTTGTGGACCACATATGAATGGTTTTGTGTTGTTAAAGAAAATATCTTCGAGCCGGTTATTATTGGATCATTATGGAAAATGATTCTATCCATCATGCTCGTCAATTTCATCAATGTCAGATGAACATTAATTTGATACATTTTTCTCATGCTGAGTTGCACACATTGTCTGCCCCGTAGCCTTTTGTAGCTTGGAGAATGGATATGATTGGGCCGATTGAACCGAAAGCGTCAAATAGGCATATATTCATTTTGGTGGCTATTGATTATTTCACAAAATGGGTAGAAACAACAACCTTTAAGTTAGTGAAAAAGAAACTGGTGGTAGATTTTGTTCACGCTAGCGTCATTTGTAGATTTGGTATTTAAAAGGTGAACATTATAGTAATGTTGTCAATTTCAATAGTCATTTAATGCAAGAGGTGTGTCAACAATTTAAGACTGCATATTTGAATTCCACTTTATATCGTCCAAAGGCAAATGACATCGTAGAAGCTGCAAATAAGAAAATTAATAAGATACTACAAAAAATAGTATAGGGTTATAGACAATGGCATCAAAAGTTTCCATTTGCATTATTGGGTTATCACAGAACTGGTTGAACTTCAATAGGGACAACTCCATATTTATTACTGTACGAGATGGAAGTGGTGATACCCATTGAAGTTGAAATCCAATTTATTTAAATCATTATGGAAGTTGATATTGACGACGATCAGTGGGTTAAGACCCGGTTGGAGCAGTTGAGCTTGACTGATAAAAAAAGTCTGACATCAGTATGTCGTGGCCAGAAAGAGAATGGCTCGAGCATATAATAGAAATGTGTGTCCATGTGTTTTGAAGTTGGTCAGTTAGTGTTGAAGTGCATGCCCCCTCATTAGATTGAAGCTTAAGGCAAGTTTTTCCCAAATTGGCAAGCGCCATGCATAGTGAAGAAAGTACTGCCTTATGAGCTTTATATTTGACAGATGTAGAAGGAAAAACAACATAAATGGCTATCAATGCCGATGTAGTTAAGAGATATTATGTATGATTCTCATTTCCCATTATTTCTATTGCATGCTTTCTACTTGCATTTTTTACGGTTGATATAATGAAGGCATTTTATTATAATATTCAAATATTGTGTCATCCTTTGCTTACCCCTTTAGTGCATTAGTTCTATTTTTTTCAAAAGAGAGGTAGGTTTACTTCTAAGGTTCTTCAATATTAAATAAAATCAAAATATTTATTTATCCAAATAAAGTTTTTCTAAAATGATGCTTTGGGGTTAAGTTTGTAATTTTAAGTAGAGATTATGCATTTTCATACTCGTACATAGGATATCATATAATTTTTGTTACTTAAATATTAATTTTTTATCAAAAAACATTATCTTTTTAAATCAAAATTCATCTTGAAAATTCGTTCACATAGAATAAATTTTGATTTCAATATAAGTTATTCTTAAATAATTTATTTGGGAAATATTATTTGATTTTATTAAATCAAGAAGCTCGGGGTTAAATTAGTCGTTAATTTGTTTTGAATTTTGATTCAATTTATCTAATTTATTGAATTTGATAGCAATTGAAATTAATTTGGCCACAATTGCAATGTAATTGGCCAATTGATTTGTCAATTTGGCTAATATTTACATATAACTGGTTAAATTTCCAATCAATTAGGTTATATAATTGATAGCCTAATTTTTACCCATTTTCTTTTTAACTTTAACCCTCCCTAGCCTAGTAGTTCCAGCTACCCCATTCCAATACATGAAGACCCAACCCGGTGTAATACTTGATGTCACGACCTAATTTATGAGTCATGATGGCACCTACTTTATCCTTCTAGTAAGTAAGACAAATAGTATCCTAGAGCTATAAGCAATGGGAAAATTTGGTTGGAAAATGGCCTAAAAGTCAAAAATTAACAATTATAGATTTATAGTCACAATAAGATAGCACTGAGTCTAAAAGATAGATAAATCATCAACAACCATTCCACGACTTAGTAGTGTCAGTACAAGAGCTACTTCTAAAGGAACATAAGTACTGAAATAGTTAAATACAATCTGCATCAGGAAATGAAAGGCTAGACTTAGATAATAGAAGGAAAAACGGGCAACTCTGACTCTATGAGCTCACCCTATATCCAAAATCAAATCAGAACAATCATCACATCAGCGATGGCCACTAGTACTCGAATCTGCACCAAAAAGGTACAGTAGTGTAGTATGAGTACCAAAATCATGGGTACTCAGTAGGCATCATCGGTCGACTGAGCTAAAACATTTTATAAATACGATAAAGATGTAAGATAAACAAACTAAGTCAAGGTAAAAGGGAAAACCTGGAAATAAGATCTAACACTTTGAATAAATAATCGAAACAACATAACATGAAAGAATGCATAATTAATACTACAAAACTGCCCCCCATAAGTCAGTAAGTGTGAAAAAATAAAAGAACCCAATGTGAGCCCCCATAAGCTCGGAAGGTGCAAATAAAGGAAAGTAAATAATTGAAGATCCATAAATATACCGAATATCAATCCATAACCATGAATACATCCAGACTGTATCATATCATAAATAAAATCTCAATGCCGGAATTAAGCCAAAACTCAATAGCATTATCATCATTTGCCAGACTTGAACTGAAACTCATATCATCCATATGATCATTAATTGCCAGACTTGAAATGGAACTCAATATCAATAGCCATCAGGTTTTACCAGAAATTAGCATCAACTCCCAAATTCCAAGCAAGCATAAATCTCATATATCTAAACTCCTCAACATCCAAAATAAGCGTTTTAAGGGTATAACATGAATATGGAAGTCCATAAAATCTAACACAAGTCTTGGCCTAAGGTGGGATGAAGGGGCCCACTTCTAATCTCTGAAATCCATTCTAAGGCAAATCTATCCCCGACTAGGCTAAAGTATTTAAATTCACTTGTAGATGCTAAATAAGCCATAATTATCCCTAAGATTACAATTCTACCTAAATTATGAGTAACCAAGTCAATTTTTCTTAAATTACAGTTCCTTAATAGGCTAAATAATCCAAAGAATACTATTATATCAGTCATACCTCCAATGCCTAAATCCTATCCCAGATCTAGCATCATATCGTAATTATACTATAAATTAGCTCAATATATGAAGAAGGTAAACCTAACCTATATCGATGCCTAAGAAAATCTGTAAGAATTCGCTAAACTGATAATTTTTCTTTTTGATAAGCTTTCGAAAGGCACCCCATTATCAAAAACTCAATCTATTCATCAAAACGAGAACAATGATACCCATATTGCACTAGTGTGACTTGGGTCCAAAAATATGTAAAAATCTCATGTGGGACCTATTTGTGGAATCACACTTCTGAAATCGACAACACGAGCCTCTATACTCAAGCAACATTAATCCTAAAAAATGGGCGAATTCCAAGCTCAAATGGTGTTACAATCAACCTGTCAATATTTTAGGGATTTTGAACAAAAAATGAAGAAGTAGGTTGACGAAACTAAATTATATAGAATTAACCATTTATTTTAGATAATAAATCTTTTTGGATCTAAGAAAAAAATAAGTTTAAAAATATATATTTGTCAATTTTTTTATTGGATCATATATACTAATACAAATTGGAATATTTTTTTAAAAATATGGATCTTTTAATGGAAATGGATTATTGGCATGAGGTAGTTCATATATTCAAGCAATAGGAAAATGTGAGCTGCACATCATCAAATAAAGAAAATAAAATGAAAAGAAATAAATCACCATGAAACTGACGTAATCTTACCAAGAATTAGGAGAAGAAACACGTAATTTATGTTCACAAATACTCCAAAAACACTCATTAATGATTCTCCCAAGTTTTCACACTTTTTAGAGTTCTATACTCTTGGAAATGGGGTAAAATGGGAGAAATCAGGCCAAGTGTGGTATTTATCTGATACTAGGTGTCCAGGTGTCACTTAAGAGGGCACTGGACCGCTTAAGCGACCTAATGTCGCTTTAGAAGAATTGACCGTCTGTCAACATATCACATAAGCATTCCCTTTGCCTCTTAAGCGACCATCACTTAAGAGTTAAGGGTGCCACTTAAGCCCCCTGCTGGGCTATCCTGACTGCTTATAAGGTCACTAAAGAACTTTAGCGGTCCTCCACTTAAGCGACCCAAAATGGCACTTAAGCGGTGCACCAGCGGAAAGCTTAAAATTATTTTGGGTCTCCACCGACCCCTCGAGATTCATCTAGAATCTAGTACATGCAAATGAACTATGCTATCCTATCAAATTCAACATTTCAAATTCAATGGCATAGTTGAAATTTCCATCTGTGGTCGTTTCGATAATACGTGGGTTCCACCCTCATGTGCCATTTTTTTGAACTCCGGCCAATATCCCAAAATAAGTTTGGGATCATCGGGATGAAGGGTCCACCCAACCTAAAATTGATGTTTCAGAGCTACTAGAACTATCAGTATTGGCTTATGAGGTCGTTTGGCTAGTGATTTTTCCCGGTAGCCAATTTGAACCAATGAAGACTTCAATTTAGGGAATTACCTCTAAAAATCAAACGAATTTCCTGGTAACTGAACTATCACTTCCAGTAAGTCATAAATGACTTGGGGAAGTTACATGAAAGTTCTAAACTATGAACATGAGTAGAAATATAGAAAATGACCTGGAGGGTCATTACAATATTCACTACTAAAAGAACTTTTGTCAGTAAAAGTAAAGGGTTAGGATGTCCCTGAGGCCTCAAACAAGTGAGGATACTAGGTCCAAATCTCACTCTAGATCTCCTAAGTAGACTTCCTAACTAGGTGGTGGCTCCACTGAACCTTAACAAATGGAATGTCTCTAGTGCACAACCGTCTAACATCAGTGGCTAATATGAGGATCGACTCTTCGACGAACGTCAGCTGCTCATCTAATTGAACTGAGTCCCATCTAAGCACATAAGATGGGTCAAGAATATATTGATGTAATATAAAAACATGGAAAATCAGGCGGTCAACATCAAAATCTGGGGGTGAGGCCAACTCAATCCACCTCACCAACTATGTAAAGAGACTCATAGGGTCCAATATATCTGGGGTGAGTTTGTCTTTCCTTCCAAACATCATCATACCCTTCATGGGAGATATATGGAGAAATACCTAGTCACCAACTCCAAATCTTAAGGCATAAAGTCTATATCTGCATAAGTCTTCTGCCTACTCTGAGCTATCCTCAACCTATCTTGTATCACCCTGACATTATCCAAAGATTCCTGAAGCAAGCCAGTACCACAGGGTCTAATCTCAAAGATCTCAAACCACCCAATCAGAGAACGATATCGTCTACCATACACAACTTCAAAAGGCGCCATCTTAATACTCAAATGATAGCTATTGTTTTACTCTAACTCTGCCAAAGCTAAGTGCTTCTCTCACTAAACTCCAAAATTCATAACACAGGCTAGAAGCACATCCTGGAGAACCTAAATAGTCCACTCCAAATGCCCGTCGATTTGAGGATGGAAGGCTGTATTAACATCCACCTGAGTACCTAAATCCTCCTGGAATACTCTCTAAAAGTTAAAAGTGAAAACTGACCTCGTTCTAAAAGAATAGATATAGGCATACCATGCAAATAAACTATATTACAAATATAGATACGGGGCAACCTTTTGACATTGAGGGATATCTGAAAAGGAATGGAATATACCAACTTGGTCAACCGATCCACAATAAACCAAATACCATTAAAACAATGGGCAGTGCAAGGGAAAGCATAACAAAGTTCATTGTAATTTGCTCCCACTTTTACTCAGGAATGGGCAACCTCTGAATCAAGCCACCAAGTTTCTAATGATCGTCCTTCACCTACTGACAACATTGGCAGTAAGCTACAAAGTTGGCCATATCTCTCTTCATTACACTTCACCAATAATGCTACCTCAAATATCTATATATCTTAGCTATACTTGAGTGAATAGAATATCTAGAGCTTTGAACGTCATGTAGTATCATCTGAATCAAGTCACCAACTGTTGAAACACAAATATGGCTATCAAATCTCAAGATACCCTCAAAATCTATGGTAGCCTCTGGGACTCACCACTCAACACCTGATCACAGATGATACAAAGTCTCATATCCTCAAACCAACGACTCTAAATCTGCTCAAATAACAAAGACCTCACATCAACACTAGGCAAGAATCCTCCTAGGGTCTAAAATATCAAGTTGTAGCATCAAGCTGGCTAAGGACTATACATATCATGCCAATGGTCTCTGAGAAACTGAGATAGACTCCAAACTACCCATACTCACCGCCTTCTAGCTCAAGGCATCTTCTACCATATTTGCCAAGCCCAAATAGAGCATAATAGAGATGCCATAATCCTTAATCAACTCTATCTATTGCGCTGCCTAGAATTAAGCTCTCTCTGGGTCATAAGATACTGAAGACTATGATGATCCATGAAAATCTCACAATGCATGCCATAAAAATTATATCTCTTAATTTTAAGCACAAAAAGTACCTCCACCAACTCTAAATCATGAGTAAGGTAGTTGCGCTCGTGCACCTTCAACTGCCTCGATGTATAAGCAATAACTCAGCCCTGTTTCATCAACCTACAATCCAAACCAACGCCAAAAGTACCATAATATATGGTGAATCTCTCATCCTCAATAGGAGGAGCCAAGATAGGATATAAATTAAGAAATACTTTAAGCTTTTCAAAGATTGACTCACACTCCTTGAACCATTAGAAAGGAACCTCCTCTGAGTCAATTTGGTCATCAGTGCTACAATAGTAGCAAGACTCCCAATAAATTATTAGTATTAACCAGCCAAACCAATGAAGCTACAAACCTCAAATAGAGATATAGGCCTAGACCAATCATGAATAGCCTGAATCTTTGTTGGGTCTACCATAATCCTATTCTTAGACATCACATGCCCAAGGAATGTCACTGACTCAAGCCAAAACTCACACTTAGAGAGTTTGAAAAAAAACCTAAGATCTCTCAAAGTCTAGAGCATAATGCCCAAATGCTGCATATGCTCCTCTATACTCCTCGAATACACAAAGATGTCATTGATGAACATAGTCACAAAAGAGTCCAAATAAGCTCAAAATATGTGGTTCATCAAATCCATAAGCGTGGTTGGGGCATTGGTCAACCAAAAGACATCACTAGGAACTTATAATGACCATAACGGGTCCTAAAGGCTATCATTAGGATATCCTCAGCCTGAATCCTTAACTAATGGTAACTCGACCTTAAGTCAATCTTAGAGAACATTGCTGCACCCTAAAGCTGGTAAAAAAAATCATCAATATGAGGCATAGTATACTGATTGTTCATCGTCATCTTATTAAGCTGCCTATATATAATACACATATGCATGAAACCATCCTTCTTCTTTAAAAATAATATAGGAGCTCTATAAGGAGACATAGTTGTTCTAATGAAACCTTACTAAGAAGGTCCTGAAGCTAAGAATTTATCTCCTTAATCTTACTAGGATCCATAAGGTAAGGCGCTATAGAAATCAATCTGGTGCCCAATTCAAGATCAATATCAAACTCAATATCACACGCAGGAGGAAGACTAGGTAGATCAATTGGGAAAATATTAGGAAACTCTCAAACTATAGGAACAAAGTGAAGCAATGAACTCTCTACACTAACATCAGAAATATAAGTGAGATAAGAGTCACACCACAAAAAATAAGTCTCTTAGACCAAATATAAGAAATAATCCCCATTGGATCACAACTAATTGCTCCCTGCCACATAATTAGGGGTATGACAGGTATTGATAAGGTAACGGTCTTGGCAAAACAATCTAAGACTGCATGATAGTGTAATAACCGGCCCATGCCTAATATCACATCAAAATCTACCATGTCTATCATAATAAGATCAACCTGAGTATCAAACTCTCGAACGATCACAACACTTGATCTATAAACCTGATTCATTATTAAAGAATCACCTATGAGAGTAGATACACTCAGTAACACAAATAATGAATCCCAAGACAACAATAACCACTGGGCATAATAATCAGACATATAAGAATAGGTGAATCTTGGATCAAATAAAGCGAAAGCTGACTAATAACATACTAAGATTAAACCTGTGATAATAACATCTGAAGACTCAACCTTAGGTCAAGCAGGTAAGGTATAAAAATGATCATGTTTTTCACCTAGTTAGGCTCCTGATAGATCTCCTATTCTACTTGCCTGAGAACCTTCATGAGCACCCTAAGGACCACCTCGATATCCATGCACACCACCTCTAGTTGGGGGCATATGATGTGCTATATTTTTATAGCACTTATGATGCTTAAACTTGGAGAATATGCATGTACTGAAGGTTATTTTGTTGGATTTGATGTGTTTTAGGAGTAATTTTACAGGAAACTAGGTTTTAGATGCTAAATGGAAGAAAAAAAAGAAAATTAGAGTTTTTGGCAACTTACCGAGGCATTTTTGGGCGTAAGTCCTACTTACTGAGCATAAGTAACCCAAGTAGGTGCCAGAACATGAAGTCCAGAGGCTTAGAAGTAGGTAAAAGAAGAATCTGTCGCTTACCAAAGTCACCTTCGGTAAGTACTTCATATGGTCCATAGGTGATCTAAGTAAGTATCAGAGGGTCAAATCTAGAGAGTTTTTGGATAGAGTAGGAGGTTTGAAACTTACCAAGGATAACATACGGTATGTATGTAGTACATATGATCCATAGGTGGAATTTGTAAGAGGGGAGGTATTATCTAACCGACATTCCTCGCTCTGAGCTAATTAGGGTCTAACTTGTGACCCCAGTTGGAAGGGTCCTAGTACCGTTCCACAGGTACTAACAATGGTTGTGTCAACCCTAAACTTGAAGGAAGACATCTTGTTAACCTTAAACTAATATAAAGACTTATGAGATATGTGTCAACCCTAAACTAGCAGGGAGACATCTCAAACCTACGCTGGCTACGTAGTTCTATAACTCAGGGATTGCTACTAAGGGTCAAACCCTATACTAATAGGAATGCCCCATTCTTGGGTTCACTCGGTGCTGAATCCTACTCCCAACTAAACTGACACTGAATACAGGACTAAACTAAGCTTAACTAGACAAGTAACTGATCATGAAGGTTAACTGAGTAGTAATGCTTATGATTTATCAGAACTATTCTAAAGATACTGAGACTAAGTAAACAACTAAGTTTTAGGGTATTCATAACCCCAAGACTCGATAACAATAACAATAGGACCACTTGAAAGATTTGAAACTATGGAAGGAAATCATTGTTCACAATTATTCACTTAAGAATTTCATCAAGCACGTGGGGACTAAGACTTTCATAGAGGGATACTTTATAAATATGAAAAGATAGCACAATCACATGACCAAATCATAAACTGAGGGTTTTATTCCAAAGTCACATGAAAATGATATTGAAACCATAATATTTAAAACATACTAAAGCTTTAAGGACATATTAAGTAGTCATTGTTCAACATCCTCTTATCTAGGCATTTTATCAAACACTTAATATTCATAGTGTAAGCTAAGTATAGGAATAGTATAAAGTTTGTAGTAATAGCATGATGTTGATGCTAAATCATTAATTAAGGTTTTAAATCAGCGAACAACATCATTTACACGTGTAGGGTTTAATAACAACAATAATTTTTTGTAGACATGATATAAAATTTGAAATTCGTGAAAGTTCATGGACATAATTCATAAAACATGTATAGATTATACTTTGAAAACTTAAAAATAGATTCTCGGACTTCATGGGTAAAAGGGGCCCATGGTTGAACATCTAACATACCTGAATAGTTGAATTCTTAACGTTTCTTGGTAAATTTCTTGAGAATTGAACATGAATCTTGGATGCTAGGGTTTTCTATTTGAGAGAGAATTCTCTTTAATTGACATAAATTGAATAAAGTAATGACTAATTAGGCTATTAAGGCTTTAATCCCGTGTTTAGATTGATTGGGTCGTGGAAAAAGACTAAACTGCCCTTCGAATAGATTAAATTTTCGTCACTGAAAAATCTTGATTTTGGCCATCACGGTGATGAGGTACCATCGTGGTGAGCAATTGGAATTTCACTATAGGTGTAGTTTAAGGACGAGTGCAAAATTACACGTTGACGCGATGCTGTGCTATTGTGTTGCGTCACTAGAAAAAGACGAGTGCGAACTGGAACTTTTCTGTAATTTGATGATTATCATGGTGCTTCACTGGAAACTAACTAGTGTCATTTTTCCTGTCACCGCGATGCAGTACCATGGCGGTGGCCAACTGTCTAGAACCAAAATTGCCATAACTTGTTACCCAGTTATCAGATAAAGGCAAAATTAGTATCTTTGGAAAGGTAATTCAATTTCCTTTAGTTTGGTAGGTTTTGAGATGGAAAATTCTGAGTAGACCAAAAGATATGCTCGTTTGAAGTTGACTTTGGCAACATTCTTATCAAAAACTCAATCGGTTAGGATTGTTTTGATTCGTCTAATAGCCGAGAGTTATTTGAGGCCTTAATATACATCATACTCACTCATAAAACTAACAAAGCACTATAATTTGTTTCTCATGAGCTTGAAGCATGGTTCTAATATTAGTCAGGATTTTTGGGGTATTATAATTTCTCTCACCAGTGTATGCTCTAACTAAGGCCGCTCTATGACTCTACCTCCTCTAGGTGTGGTCAAATTAACTGTAGTGGCGTAGGAAGAGTAGAAATCCCTAACCAAGGCTTGAATATAAGATTCTTGGGGATGAGTCATCCACCCCAACTAGTAGCACTCAAAAGAGGCCCACAGGACTAGTGCCCCTACTAGTGCTGATAAATCAAGTCTTCTCTCAGCCGCAATAGTCCTCTTAGGCCGACACACCTCTGTAATAAAGCTTTCCCACTCATAAATAAGCCTCATCACCTCTACACACCACCTTGAGTTTATCTCAGCTAGGGGTATTATAGAGACGTGTGTAGAGTTGAATGCGGGGTCAGCCGATAGTGGCATAAGAGGCTGAGGATCCTATGGTGCTTGAGTTGTACCATTCTCAGGCTGGGGTCCTGTTGATGCTAATTGGATGGACAAAAAATGACTCATCCTCAGACCTCTCCTCAAACTAGGAGTCCTGTATGGCCTTCTCCTCAACTGTACCGACATTTGTCCCAGACTCAACCTCATATATGGATCCCAACTCCTCATTCTCAGAAGCATGCTCTCCTTCCTTAGACTGGAGAGAGTGTGATAGTCAAGTCTTGGCCGAATTTATCCTTGACCCTGGGACTGGTCTGGCTGCGATTATTTGAGCCCTAACCTATGTAGATATGGGCTTAGTGCCTCAATGAGTCTGTGCTGGGAGCCAAACATTTAAGTGGCTATAAAAATGGCTGCATTATGTCTCTAACCCCTAGTCCATGGAGCTGATGGTCTATCCGATGCTACTGGCTACTCCTCTACTAAGCTATTTTTCTTAAAGGGCTTATCCCAAAGCCTCAACTATCCTCCCTTCTTTTGGGTAGCCTTGGGTTCCATAGTACCTAAAAAATCAATTGTTAGTGCTTGAAAGATAAGCGCGGAATGAAAAATTTGAAAAAAAATTAAAACTTTTAGGGTGAGCACTTATGAAGGTCACCTATGGGCCGTAGGTGCCAGATAAAGCCCTGAAGTTATAGGGCTTCAGATCTAACACTTACAAAGGCACTTACGGCCCGTAAGTACTACATATGAGGCTCGTTGGTGCCATCATAGGTACCCTTCAGAGGGTACTTTGATTTTTTCAACTTTTACACCCCTATACAATGAATTTATCCCATTCAAGTCTAAATTTGCTCACAACAACTTTTATATAGTTCAGAAACACAGGTTTGACATATAAAAATTTTGGATTTTCATCAACCTTTTCAACTTTTACTTCCTTTTAGGCCATGATTTCAAATTATTTATATAGGAATAGCGCACCAATTTCAATTATCAGATTTTTCTAGGCCCCTACAAATAATATTATTGAGTTTTACATAATTTTCAAGCATATTAAAGTACCAACTCAATTTTTAATTGCTAAAGCACAATAACTACAAGTAGAAGCAGAGAACTTTACCTTGATTGTAGTGATGGATATTATAAGAATGAAAAAGTTGGATGAAAAACCCTAGCCTTTGAATGTTCTTGTGTCGTGCAATGGATGCTAAGAGGGAGGTTTGCCTTCTATAGAATTATAGAGGAAGTTGGAGAGTTTAAATTTGAGAGAGTGTTAGAAAATTTAATAAAAGTGGGATATAGGATCGGGTTTGTGGGTTTTAAATTTATCGGTAGGCCGGTCTAGGTTGGATCCACTTGGGTCTGACCCAGATTTTGAAAATTTTAACCTAGATTTTTCTATCTCTTATGGTGCCACTTATGGCCCATAAGTGGTAGGTCATAGGTGATAGAAAAATTTCCGTCCCTCTAAACTTTTTGTTGTGATACTTATAACACCATTTACGAGGTCATAAGTGGTAATTATAACCTCGATAAGTGGGTTTGTAAGTAAAAGTTCAAAGATCCTAAAATTCTCAAATTTTCACTCTGGCAGTTATTACATCATTTACCTGGCACAAGTGAGACTTATGACCCCCACAAGTGGGTCAATAAGTCCCTTACCTAGAATTTTCTGAATTTAGCAATATTTTACCATGTTCCAGGTAGTTCCTCTTATTTTACACCTACAAAAAAACAATGTGAACACCAAAATAGTGGGTTTTTCCTCACCCAATACTTGATTTAACTTTACGGTATGACGTGGTTATATTGGTTACTCAGACTTCACCAACAAGCCCTTGGATTGCCTCTTATGAAGCATCTAATTTAATGTTGTGGCATGAATCAATTGCCTTGGCTACTCAGACTTCACCAAGGCTTACATCAACAATAATTTTCAACTCATCGGCATTACCCAAATAGTGGTGAACACGTTGTTCGTTCACCTTTAATGAGGCTTTACTATCTAATTTCAGCTTAATATCACCATGTGGAAAGACCCTAAGCGTGGTGAATGGTCCATACCACCTAGACTTCAACTTGCCAAGAAACATGCGAATTCTTGAATTATATAACAAGATCATATGACCAGTCTCAAAAACTCTCTTCTTGATATTCTTGTCATGATACAACTTCATATTTTCTTTATACAGAGAAGAACTCTCATAAGCCAGGAGTCAAAATTCATCCAACTTATTCACCTTGCTCATTTTCAACTTTACTGCATCATGCCACTTCAAATTAAGCCTTTTAAACGCCTATAGTGCCTTGTGCTCATGTTCAACCGGCAAGTGGCATGACTTTTCATAAGCAATCTGATATGGAGAGGAACCTATGGGGGTCTTAAAAGCTTTCCAATAGGACCACAATGCTTTATGTAACTTCCTTGACAAGTTAGTCCTATAGACATTAATAGTCTTTGGCAATATGGACTTGATCTATCTATTTAAGACCTCAAACTCCCACTCATCTGAGGATGGTAAGGTGTTTCTATCTTATCATTCACACTATATTTTTTAAGTAATTCCTAATAAAAATGATTGCAAAAGTGAGACCCACTATCATAAATAATCATATGTGGAGTGATAAACTGTGAAAAAATATCCTTTTTCAAAAATGTAATGAAACTTCGACCTTCATTGTTGGGAAGAGCAACCACCTTCACCCACTTTGAAACATAATCGAATGCCACTAGAATGTACTTCATCCCATAGGATCTCACAAAATCAATTCCCCATACATCAAACAACTCTAACTCTAAGATCGGTGTCATGGGGAGTTCATGTTTCCATGAGATTTTTTTTTATTGACACTGGTCACAAGCCTGAGTATAGTAATGAGCATCCTTATAGATAGTTGGCAAATAAAAATCATTCTGTAAAATTTTTTGAGCTACGGGGGTACCCCCTAGCTGGCAATAAATGATAAGCCTCAGGGATTATCATTATCTCCACCTCAGGAATACATCTATGAATAACACCATCCATATAAATTTGAAAGATATAAGGTTCATCCCAAAAAAAATTTCTCACCTCATGCATAAACCGCTATCTCTACTGGAATGACAAATCTTCTGGAACAAGATCCCCTGCCAAAAAGTTAGCAAAATAAGCAAATGAAGGGATTAAGTCTTGAAATATTGCCAAGACCCGCTTATCTAGAAAAGTATCATCTATGTCAAGATTATCCCTTAACTTCTGCATTACCTCCTCCCCAAGGTGAGATAAGTAATTATCAACCTAGTTCTTAGTGCCCTTTTAATCTTTCACGTCATAGTCAAATTCTTGCAATAATAGGACCCAATGTACCAACCTAGGCTTAGAATCCTTCTTTGAAATTAAATACCTCAACACTGCATGATCTATGTGAATTTAACTTTGGTCTCTATCAAATAGGACCAGGATTTTTGAAAGGCAAAAACACTTGTAAGTAACTCTTGCTCCGTAACTATATAGTTCTTCTATATGGGCTTTAATGCTTTGCTGGCATAATAGGTCAGAGGAAGGATTTTCTCATGTCTTTGTCCCAGGACAACACCCAAGGCCACTTCACTAGTATCACACATAACCTCAAATGGTAAAGAATAATCAGGGGACACAATAATAAGAGTCGATATCAACCGCTCCTTAAGGCGCTCAAAGGCCTTGATACATGCATCATCAAATACAAATTTCACCTCCTTCTCTAAAAGCTTGCATAGGGGATTAGCTATTTTAGATAAATCCTTGATGAACCTCCTATAAAACTAGCTTGACTCAAAAAGCTTCGGGTACCTTTAAAAGAGATCGAGAGAGGTAGTTTTCAATCACCTCAATCTTCACTCTATTCATTTCAATACCCTGCTTTGAGATTTTGGGACCAAGGAAAATACCATCATTTTCCATAAAATGACACTTCTCCTAATTTAGAACCAAATTGAACTCCCCACATCTTTGAAGTACATTGGCTAAATGGGCCAAACAATCATCGAAGAAGTCCCCAACAACAAAAAATTCATCCATGAATACCTCTATAGTGTCCTTCTATTTGTTAGAAAATATTGACATCATACATCTCTTAAAGGTGGCAAGAGTATTGCAAAGTCCAAATGGCATCATATTGAATGCAAAAGTCCCATAAGGGTAAGTGAAAGTCATCTTTTCTTAGTCCTCAAGAGAAATAAATATCAGATTATATCCAAGTACCCATGAAAAAAATAGTACCAACCCCAGCCTGCTAATCTATCAAGCATATGATCCATGAATGACATAAGGAAATGGTCCTTTTGAGTTCAAGTATTCTGCTTTCTATAATCGATACATACTCTCTATCCAGTAATGTAATACCCATTACTTTTTCCTAGCTCAATTTAGCTTCTAGAATGTCAAAGGTTAGCTTTGAAAATGAATAACTTGCTATGTGTAGAATTTTCCAGCTCTAGACCCACCAATATATAGATAATTTGTCCAACTTTCCAACAATACCAATTTTGCCTTAATTCGATCCTCGGTTGAGAATTTATGATGTTTTAGTTAAATAGTATGGCATTTTGAAAGGTATCGTATCGTGGTGAAGGACGATTTTACAATTGTCAAAATCCAGTGGAATACCACAATTATGTCACGTTGCGGTGAAATTCCAGTTCCCACTCGTCCTTTTTCTAATGAGGCAACGCAATTTTAGTATGTCACAACGATGGCTAAAATGGGACTCATCCCTTTTCCAGTAGCCCAACGCAATAGTCCCGCATCGCATTGATGGGCATGCTCTTCCCTTTTCCATTGAGCCACCGCGATAGTGGTGCATCACGGTGTGTAGCCAAATTAGGATTTTTCCAGTTCCTGAGTTAAATTTTAATAGGGAAATTTAGTCAATTCCCAAGCCCCCAAGTCATGAATAACACAGAATTAAACCTATTTAAGCTTTCTGTGCTCATTTTTCATCAATTCTCTCTCAAGAAAACCCTTGAGCCTCAAAACTTAACCTTCAAGAAATCAAATTTCCTCCATTCTTTTTCCAAGATAGCTCAAAATTAAGGATTTCCAATTTAAGAGATTCAAGAGTTCATCTTCAAGAGCATAAATAGGAATTCAAGTTCAAGATTTCTTAGACATTACATCAATTAAGGTATGTGGGGTTTACGAACAAGAATCCTCTTTCATCCTTGTACCTAAAACTAGTTTTAATTACAAATTTACATGATTTGATATGATTATTCATGAATTTTAAATTAGGGTTCATACCCAATGTTGCTAATTAAAGGATTTTGAGATTTGAAGCAATTTAGATGATGAATTTCATGTTTATTTTCGTATTATCATCCGTATTGTAGTAATTTACAAAATTTGAGTTGAATTATGAATATCTTCATTATCAAGCATGCATATTATTATATTTATACATGAATTTGGTACGTAGGTCACTAAGCCCCAGTTGAATATTTGTATTTTAAGATTGATTGCGCTGA
Source organism: Capsicum annuum (assembly GCF_002878395.1). Lineage (NCBI taxonomy): Eukaryota > Viridiplantae > Streptophyta > Magnoliopsida > Solanales > Solanaceae > Capsicum > Capsicum annuum. The sequence continues at coordinate 169,326,510 of NC_061119.1, forward strand.
CTAGATTATTTTTAGATTTTTGATAAAGATTTGATCTTTTTATCTCAACTTAGATGTGAAATCCACTTTACAATTTTGGATCACAGTTTAACTTAACAAATATACAGTTGGTTTTCGTAATAAACCACTATACTAGATTTAAAGTGGATTTCCAACAAAATGAGCATACAGGTTAAAGGGAGTGGCATTTAGCACCGAGTTGGGTATGTTCTCATGCCCTAGAACTATGAGCCAACGTAGGTTCAAATTATCATATTATTCCCATTTATATATGGATGACAGATACATATGTGATCACTTAGATTAGGTTATACTCCTTGAAAAGAGTATGACACCTCTCTCCAATGTGAGGTTTTCCCATAAGGGTACTAGACGTTGGAATCCATGATAGATCAGATGGTTTATGTTGGTTAGAAGAACCTCCTTACAAAAAGAGTAATCCTTACAGAAAGCTTTTAAAAGAATTCCCTACAGCCTAATAGTAAAGACTTTCAGAATAGTTTTTTTTAAAGTATTTCCTTGTAAAACCTTACAGAACAGAATAATTTTAAGATCAGATTTTAGAAACTACGTGTAAAGGCTCACAGTTTTATTCAGATATTGCTTTATATATGTCTATAGCTATGAGATTTCAGATTTCAGTTTACAGATATAGAAGTGGGTCCTTTCTACACTTAGATAGTATGATTTAAAGACAGAATACCAATACAACTTTTAGAAAATAAATGTTATGACTAACTAGATTCATGCAACATGTTTTGCTATTCTTGATTATGATTTACAGTTATCAGATATTCCAGTTTGTGTGAGTTATTTACATTTAGCATGCATTATTTTATAAATTATGATGACGTTGAGATATTATTTTACTTATGAATTCACCCCCATATACTCAATACATTCTCAAAGTACTGATCCACATATATGTCTATGTGCTACATTGTCTCATAATGTAGGTTCAGGTGCTTAGTTTAAGTAGCGTGAGTGATTTCGAGCATCTTCATCTACATCCCGACAGTTGGTGAGTCCTCATAGTTTGGGGACTTAGTCTTTCAATTTTTTAGCTTATTAGTATATCTGATTTAGTATTTTCAGACAGTTCGAGTTAGTTGGAGGTTTGCCCCAGTGACTCTCTAGCATTAGTAGTAGAGGCTTGTCAGACTGCTAGATTATGATTCAGATCTTCAATATTGATTGATCAGACTCATGAGTTTAGTTTTATTCAGAGATTATATTCAGATATTCTCTGCTAGCTCAGACGGATTTCCGTATTCTAGTTTTGATGTTATATTTGTATTTTCTTATTATGAGATTCAGACTTAGTAGAAGGCAGACATGGTTAGCTTAAGGAAACTTGTAGTCTTGAGCACCATGTGATATGTCGAGACCTATTTTTGGGGCATTACAAGTAATTGGTCTCATGGGTACCAATTCATTCTTGTTGTTAGGGACCACAGTGATCACACCCTTCTTAGGAAAACATTGAACTAGGCTGACTCACTTGCTATACACAATAGGGTAAACTACTCCAGCATATAACCACTTGATGATTTCTTTCTTCACTACCTCTTGTATAGGAGGATTCAACCTATACTGGTGCTTGATGCTGGGCATACATTATGATTTAAGATATATCTTATGACTGCAAATGCCAAGTTGAATCCCCATAATATCTGCAATAGTTCATTCTATGACCCTTTTGAATCTCTGCAATACTAAGATTAATACTTCAACTTGTGTCTTTAATAAGTCAGCAACAATAATTACCAACAAGGTATTATCGACCCCTAAAAATACATAACATAAGTAAGATGAGGCAGGCCTTCAATTCTAAGACTTGTGCCCAATTTGTTATTGAAACATGACACTTTCAATGCTTAAAACCTTGAATTTATGCATAGAATTAGATTTCTTTAGTAGATATAACACACTTTTGTGTTTATTGCAGGTAAAATAGGTCTACAATAGTGTTGGGATGAAAATGGAGGAGAAAGACCTAAAAATACAATGTCTGATCAAGATACGAGTTACTTCACGAGTCATCAACATATCATATGACTCATAGGATGAATCGTTAGCACAACAGAACCAAAGACCAAAAAAATACTAAGTGAAGAAAAAATACAACTCAGTTATTCGAGTCGTAAGTTGAAAGTACGGGTAGTGACAAAGAATCGTAAGCATAACAGAATTTAAAGCTACCATCCAAAGCTGAAGTCTCAAAAGTATACAAGTCAAAAGTCTTAGTACGACTCATATAGGGAAACTGTAAGCAAACCAGTGTCCAAAGCTACAAATAAAGAAGTCCCACGTGGATGCGAGTGAAGGCCATGAGTCGTATGATCAAGGCACGACTCATGAGCAGAAGTCGTATGAAGAACAAAAAGTTTAAACCTTAGGAGATCAGATGCTAGAATGAATATGAGAAGCAAGGTACAACTTGTATAATGAGCATACGAGTGGATGAGTGAGTCGTCCCTTGTGCCGACTTAACTTTACCTTTCCCATTTTTATTAGGATTTTTGAGTATTTTTGAGATACTGTAAATACTGTACGGTTTATCTTTTTTTAGGTTACATTATTTAATGTCATTTTGTGTGCCAATATACTCTATTATACACTTTACAATTATTCCTAAGATTTTGGGTTTTTATTCAATCAAAGATTAGGGATTTTATTCATCTTATTCTTGTACAATTAGTTACATGTTTTCTTCATTCATAACCATGGATTCTTGCATAAAAATGAGCAGCTAATCTCCCTGACTAGGGTTGTAGGAACCCTGGTGGATTATCTACGTAAAGAAGTGGGAGATTCATCTATTCTAGGTTTATGCATATATCTTAATATTCTTCACAATAATTTACCTCAGGCCTACCGCAGAAGCTTGGGGGGTAGCCTATATTTGCAAACATCCTCACAAGGGAGTTTCTGATTAGGAAAAGAGGATTAAGACTTTAATTTGAGATTCACATCCATCACACTATTCCATCATCTCATCTAATCGTTGAAGACTCAAAAGGTGAAAGTGAACTGAAGTCATAAACAATGAGAAATAAGGCGACACCCTGAGACTCACAAGGTAAAGGGTGAGATTTATCAACACATCCAGAAGATGATAATTATACATATCTGGTTGACTTTGCATACAGAACAATAACGTAGGTGGATTCACAACAAAAAATTTACAGAGTTGCGAAGCCAGGGGGTAAACAAGCCTAGTGTTCATCTTTTATTATTTACAAATCTAAAGCATTAGAGATTTGGTTACTAGTTACTGATAATTCCAAATTCCCCCATTTACTTTTCGCACTTCTAATGAATTACATCAACTTGAGCAACTGTTCAACATTTTCCCTGTGGGTTCGACCCCAACCTAGTTAGGTTACTATATTTGGCATCGACTTTGACAAACTTTTTTTGGAGTTAGTTTTGGGTGACATCAGTGGCTCTTCAATAGATGGTAGAGTTGGAGGAATGATTTTATTCTACAAATCAAGATCCAGCTTCTTCGAAGCATAATTATAAGATGCTTTACCATATAATGCGCTCACTATCTCATCATACTCACCAATGCCATCACTATCAAAGTTCATGATTATCGATACTAACACCTCAAACCCAAGCCTCTCTTCAATAGGTACAGTCACTGCATCATCATTAATAGTATCAATCACAGACACTACTCTCATATCCTTCGACTGTTGTATACACTGACACACATTAAAATTAACCTGCTCAGCATTGAGTCTGAAATTTATCTGCCCTATCTCAATGTCAACCAATGACTTACCCATAGAAAGTAAAGGCCTTCCTAAGTTAATAGGAACTTTAAAGTCCTTCTCATAGCTAAGGATAACGAAATTAGCTGGGAATATAAAATATTCCACTCTCACCAGAACATAAAACAAAATACCAATTGATTTTTTCACAGTATGTTTAGCCATTAATAATCTCATGGGTGTAGGTTTGGGTGCCCCCAACCCCAATGGCTTGTATATTACCAACGGTATTAGTTTAGTACTAGCTCCCAAATAACATAAATCTCAAGAGAAGTTGAAGGACCCAATGGTACATGGAATACTAAATGCTCTAGGGTCCTCATTTTTCTTAACCAATAACCAGGAGACAATGCCATTATAAAAATTATCAGCTGGCTCAAAACTCACCATCCGCTTTCTAGTAACCAAATCCTTCATAAACCTAGCGTAGCCATACATCTACTCCAAAGCTTCTACAAAAGAAATATTAACAGACAGTTCTTTCAACATCGACAAGAACTTCTAATACTTCCCTTTCTCTTATTTCTTCTTTAATATCTGAGAAAAAGAAGGGGGAGGTCATGGAATGGTCTTCAACATAGGCTCGACTACCTTCTCTTTTCCTTTATCATTTCTAACCTGTTTATCAATACTTGTCAATTTTTATTATGACTTCCTACTATTCAATAACTTTTTATATTCCACTTTAGGTGCCTTAACTACATCAACAACATAATTCTTAGCTTCATTAAATATAGGCATTAGAGGATCAATGGTTGACTACCACTACAAGTGGTGATGGCCAAATAGTGACTGGCATTTTTTGGATTCTACATAGTACTACTTGGAAGAGTGCCAAGTTGATACTGATTTAAGGTCACTGACATCTGACCATATTGCTTCTCAAGTTGCTTAATCACAGTAACATATGGTTTTACCTTTTAGGTCAAACCTAAAATATTTGCCTTAATCCCCTTAAGGCAACTTTCTCAACTCTCCGAACCATTAACTAACTTAGTGACCAAATCCTCCATCCTTAAATTAGTGTCACAGTTCCTTGGTGGAACATATGTACCTTTTTTCCTCTTATAGTTATCCTTATATCTCCAATCACCGTTTCTCTCTCTACTCCAATCCCTATATCTATCCATACAGTGAAATACCCTAGTTTTAAACTCTAGATTTTTCTCAGTGATTGTGCTTACTGTTCAGGTTACGACTAAGACTCTATGAGTCATGAAGACTCCTTACAAGTCATATGATATAACTCATAGTCCAACTAGTTAAGTTGTTTAATGATTCTACCTTGATAATAATTGGGACCTTATGTTTTATAAGGAATGGTCATGAGTCATAGGGGGTAACTTATGATCAAACCAGTGAAAGGTGGCTGAGAGTCTACCTAGACTACGACTTGGCATCACGAGTCATAGTGCTAGAGTACGAGTCGTAAGATATAAATCATGGTTTAACAGTGTGTATATATTATATAACTTCACAGACTATAAGTCATGGTGTCGACTCATGACCAGTGAACACGAGTCATTACCCAACCCATAGCGATTGGGAGTTATTTTCCTGCACATTTTTTATTAAGTGTAAATTGGTATTTTCTCTTACTTTACATTATTTGCACAACTTAAAACTTTCCCTTAGAACTATTTATACCCAATTAACATAATCATAAATTACTCTTCTCTCTCAAATTCCCCAATAAAAAACAAGGCTTGGGTTTCTAAAAATTGACCATCTAGAGCTCAAAGTGTGGTTTCTTCTGCAAATTCTTGGTATTTTCAGGCATGTATCACTTTCCTAAACTTATAGTTTTTCTTGGCATGTAATGGTTTTATATTCATATGGTTTTAATGTTTGGTTTTAGAACTTGGATTGAGGATTTTTTGGATAGTTATCTTTTAAATAGTGTTTCCATGGCTTACATGCATTTGTTTATGCTTTATTGATGGATTTTCGAACTCATTCAGTGTATGGATATAGAAAATAAAATGGGTGTCATAGATTCCCCCAAATTTATGAATAATGAATATGGGTCAGGGATTTTCCAAAACTTATGAGTTTTGACATTTGAATTGGTAATAAACTCAACACACCTTTAAGAAATTACTTTTGAAATATGGTTGTATATATAAATTAACCATTTTGAAACTATTTTATTGCATAAAGGGTTAATGAAATATACATGGTTTTGAAAGTCCTTAGTGGCCATCAATTGGTTTTAAATTAGAGCTTGGGTGTCGTTGATTCCCCCAAGTTGGTGGATGATTGAAATGGCATGATTCTATAAGCTTGCAAGCTCATTGGTATGATGATACCACTGTTGAATGCCTTGATAAATGGTTCTTGGATAAATGGATGGGTTTATGTGCAAACATTTTTAGGATTGATGGGGGTTGTGTAGCTTGCATAGAAGATGGAGATCCTGAGGGTCTGATACAGGAAACCATATTTGCCGGTGTGGGGGTTTTCGTGACCGTGTGCATATTTCACACTTGATAGACATATATACACATTGGATTAGCTTCGGGTTGTGGATTCCTTGTCCTTTCCTTGGACTTCTCAGGTTTGTATATCTAACACGCACTGGGCTCTTTCGGTGGGAAAAGTCAGACCCATCTAGCCCATGGGTATTTTTAGCGTGGTTAGAGCTACACAGTCTAGGTTAATAATTTTAAATCTCATGCTAAACCTTATTACCTATCCCAACATCTTATTTATATGTATGTATGCATGTATGTGAATATGTACCCTGAGTTTGGACTTGATTTTGAAATAACATTATTTTATCCCTATCCTGAATTAATGTGTTAGTGCTCACCCCGCTAACATATTAGGATACTACATTGTTTTATAATGTAGGTGATCTTCTATTCTCCAAAAATATTAGTCATTGCATCATTTTCTTTTCATATTTTTGAATTGAAGAGTTCATATTAACATTATCATTTTTATTGTTACTGTCATGGTCAGGGGCATGTCCCGACCTAGTTTATATTTGAATTATTTTAGAGGATTTTGTGGACAGCTATGGATTGCGATATCTTTTTGGAATCTTAGAACCTTTGCCTTGGTTTATTTATCTTTCATATGCTTGTTTGGGTTGCTTACGCTATTACACTATATCATATTTGTATTAGATAAACTATGGGGATGGTCTTCAGTCCACAGAGGCTTGAGATACTCGTCACGACTAAGCCTGGGGTTGGGTTATGACAAGATTGGTGTCTGAGAATAGGTTCAAGATCATAGGGTGCCAATAAAGCCCTGTCAAGTAGAGTCTCTTTTATGGGCGTGCAGTGTGCCATACTTATGAGGAAGCAGTTATAAGCCATGTAGGAATGTTTCACTTTCTTGTGTTCTATTTTAGGCTATAGAGTCTGATGTCTTTAAATTCCTCTAATCTCAGCCTTACTTGTATTTTAGATTATTCCTTCTTAAAGATTTGATACTCTTACAAACTCTACTGGGCCCTTTGTCCTACCTGAGGATAATATGGATGGAACATGACCTGCTTATAGAGTGCAGAACTAGTTTAAGGTCCCTTCTTCTGATTATGCCACACCACCTAGGGTTCCACTAGTCCCTAGTAGTCCTTCTCTGGTTGGTTACACTTATGCTCATTCACATCAAAGAGATATATCTAATGTAGAGTTTTATCATTCTATTTACCTGTTGACTTAGTTGGTGACTTCCTAGTCTAGCCAGTCAGGTTAGGGTAGTTCTATTTCTCATTTTTTGGAGGTTACTATAGTTGGTATATTCATGAGGTTGAATCCCCAAACCTTCATAGGCTCTAAGGTTGAGGTGGATCCTCAAGGATTTATTAATGAGATGGAGAAGATTTTTTGGGTAATGTATATTATTGACATAGAAGGTGTAGAGTTTGTCACATATCAGTTGAAAGATGTAGCATATCAGTGGTATAAAGAGTAGGAGTAGTCGAGGGGTAATGATGCTGAGCAAGCTATATGGGAGGAATTTTTTGGTGCCTTCCTTGATCATTTCTTTTCTCAGGAGCTGAGGAAAGCACAGGCAGAGGAGTTTTTGAATCTGAAGTAGGGTAGGATAAATGTGAAAAAATATGCCTTAAAGTTCTATTAGTTGTATTGTTATGATCCAGAGTTAGTGTCTAGCATGAGAGACAAAATGAGGAAGTCTACTTCTGGTTTGTCTCATGACTTGGTATTAGAATGTAAGGATTCAATATTAAATAATGATATGAATATCTCCAGACTTGTGGTTTATATATAATAGGTGGAAGAGCAAAAGAAGAAACAGACAAAGATAAGAGAGAGAAGGAATAAGAAGTTTAGATATTCAGAGTTGGGTGGATCTCAGCAAGCTAGTAGGAGAGATGGTAGACAGTGGTCCAAGAAAAAGACTTAGGGAAATTTTGGTTGATATTCGTCGGCTAGTGCTCCTTATACTAAGCCGTCTGGTGATCATCGCTTTGAATTTGACAGTGGTTTTAAGGCATACGGTGCGCCATCTTAGCCTAGTAGAGCTTATTTAGCCCCATCATATCCTCCCTATCAATTTTATGGACAACTTTACCATGATTAGTATGATGAGAGGAGGAATTGGTGCTATAATTATGGACAATGTGGTCATATACAGTGACATTATCCAACAGCTAAAGTTGCCACAGGAGCTAATATGGTCTTTATTGCTACTTTTTCAGCTTCTGCACCGAAGATACTACTTCTGGTACCAATACTGGCCAGAATTGTCTTTGTGCTCTTGCTATTTGCTAGGAACCTAAAATTATTACTAGTATATTATGACTCTTCTCTCGTGATGTGTATTGTTTGCTTGATCCAGGGTCTACCCTTTATTACATAACCCCTTATATGGCGGTGCATTTTGGTTTTGGTCCTGAAACCATTTTTGATCCTTTCTTTGTGTCTACTCTGATGGGTGATTCTACTGTGGTTAGAAAGGTCTATAGGGGTTTGTGTTGTCCATCTTTCATAGGGAGACCTTGGTGGAGTTTATAGAGTTGGACATGGTGAATTTTGATGTTATCTTGGGAATGGAGTGACTCCATTCATGCTATACTTCCTTGGATTGTAGGATACAAAAAGTCAGTTTTAAATTCCCCAATAAACTGATAATTGAATAGGAGGGAATTTCCTTTGTGCCTGAAGAGAGGTTTATTTCTTATCTTAGACATCAAAAGTTGATTTCTAAAGGGTATCTTTTCATCTTGTTCAAGTTAATGATTCTAATTCTGAGGTTTCCTCCTTGCAATCTGTCCCTATTGTCATGGAGTTTCCTAAAGTATTTATCGAGGATTTTTTTAGCATTCTTCCTGATAGGGAAATAGAAGTTAGGGTTGATATTCTACCAGATACCCATCCTATCTCCATTCCTCCTTATAGAATGGCACTGGCAAAATTAAAAGAGGTAAAGGAATAGTTAAAGGATCTCCTTGATAAGGGCTTCATTTGCCCTAGTGTTTTGCCGTAGGGTGTTCCCGTGCTTTTCTTGCATAAGAAAAATGGGTCTCTTTGGATGAGGATAGATTATTAGAAGTTGAAAAGTGTTTCAATGAAAAATAAATACCCTCTTCCTAGGATTAATGATCTTTTTGACCAGTTATAGGATGCTAGATACTTCTCTAAGATTGATCTTTGCTTGGGTTATCATCAGTTGAAGATTAGGGAGTCTGATATTGTAAAGACTGCTTTTTGAACTCGATATGGTCACTATGAGTTTTTGGTTATGTCATTTAGATTAACTAATGCTCTGGTTTCTGTCATGGATCTTATGAATCGGATTTTTAGATAGTTTTTAGACTTGTTTGTTATTATCTTCATTGATGATATTTTGGTGTATTCTAAGAATGAGAAAGATCATGATAATTACCTCCGAATTGTGTTGCAGACCCTTAAGGATCAAAGGTTGTACGCTAAGTTCTCCAAGTGTGAGTTTTGGTTGAATGCCGTGACTTTTCTTAGACATGTTGTTTTTAGCGAGAGGATTAAGGTAGATCAACAAAATGTTGAGGTGGTAAAGAGGCGAACTAAACCTATGACTCCAACCGATATTTGGAGCTTCTTGGGCTTAGCCGAGTATTATAGGAGGTTTGTAGAGACCTTTTAATCTGTTGCTTCTCCATTCACAAAATTGATGCAGTAAAAGGTAAAGTTTTTATGGTTTGATGCTTGTGAGAGTAGCTTTGAGAAGTTGAAAGATAAGCTAACTTCTGTGCCAGTTCTCACCTTACCCAAGGGTACTGAGGGATTCTTGGTGTATTGCGATGCATCCCATATGGGATTGGGTTACATTTTGATACAACATGATAAGGTGGTGGCTTATGCTTATAGGCAGTTTAAGGTTCATGAAAAGAATTACCCAACTCATAATTTAGAGTTGGCAGCTGTGGTTTCTTCTTTGAAAATTTGACACCATTATTTGTAAGGGGTGCATATAGACATCAATTAAGAACATAAGAGCTTGTAGTATGTGTTTACTCTGAAGTAGTTGAATCTTTGGCAAAGACAATGGATTGAGTCTCTAAGGGACTATGACCTGAGTCTTTACTACCATCTAGGTAAAGCTAATATAGTTGCTGATGCTCTTAGCAGGTTGTCCATAGGGAGTTTAGCCCATGTGGATGAGGATAAGAGAGGATTGGTCAAGGATATCCACAAGTTATCTAACTTGAGAGTTGATCTTTTGAACTCCGAGGATGAAGAAATAATAGTGAAAGAGGTTGTCAAATCATCTCTCCATGCTGAGGTAAAAGAGAAGCAGACTTTGGATCCCATTCTTATGTAGATTAAGGATAATGTGGGACAACAAAAGGTTATGGACTTTGATATTGGTGGTGATGGTATTTTGAGATATCAGGCAGGTTGTGTGTTTTAGATGTTGATGGGCTGTGAGAAAGAATTCTAATGGAGGTTCATGAGTCAAGGTATATAGTTTACCTAGGTTCAACCAAGATGTATCATGATTTAAATGAGATTTATTGGTGAAGCAATATGAAGAGATATGTGGCGAACTTAATGGCTAAGTATATAGTGTGTCAGCAAGTGAAGGTGGAGTACTTGAGGCCTGGTAAATATCTCAAGAGATAGAGTTGCCTGTATAGAAGTGGGAGATAATCAATATGGATTTCATTATGGGTCTTCCGCGGTCTCACAATCAATAAGATTTAATTTGGGTCATTGTTGATTGGATGATCAAGTTTGCTCACTTTTTTTTAGAAGGACTACCTACTCTATAGAGGATTATGCTAAGTTGTTTATTAGGGAGATAGTTAGAGTTGCAAGTGCTCCTATTTCCATTATTTTAGATCGAGGTACATAATTTTTTCTCACTTTTGGCATTTGTTTTAGAAAGGTTTGGGGGAGTAAGGTGAACCTTAGCACCGGCTCCAACCTTCAAATAAATGGACAAGTTGAATGAACTATTCAGACTTTGAAAGATATAATAAGGGCTTCTGTGATTAACTTTAACGGAAGTTGTGTTGAGCACCTACCTCTCATTGAGTTGCATATAATAATAGATATCACTCTAGTATCAAAATAATTTCTTTTGAGATTATTTATGGTAAGAGATGTAGGTCTCCTATTGAGTAGTTTGAGGCTGGTAAAACTTAATTGTTAGGTCTCGACTTGGTTTACCAAGCCATGGAGAAGGTGAATGTTATTAGGGATTGGCTTAAGACTGCCTAAAGTCTCTAAAAGTCTTTTGCGGATGTGAGGCAAAGGGAGTTGGTTCTTGATACAGGTGATAGGGAGTTCTTGAAATTTTCTCCTATGAAGGGAGTGATCAGATTTGGGAAGAAGAGAAAGCTGTCACCATTATGTTGGTCTGTATTAGATTTTGAGAAGAGTGGGGAATGTTGCTTATGAATTGGAGTTGCCTGCGAGTTTTGGTACTATTCGTCCAGTTTTTCATATGTCGTTGTTGAAGAAGTATGTGGGTGATCCCTCTTTGATTGTCCCTTTGAAAGGTATTGGTATTTTGGATTCCTTGTCCTATGAGGAATTCCCAGTTGAGATTTTGGATAGGCAAGTTCGTAGGTTAAGGAAAAAGGAGGTAGTTTCAGTGAAAGTCCTCCAGAGCAATCAAAAGGTAGAAGAAGCTACCTGGGAAGCTGAAGAGGACATAAAGTCCAAGTATCTGTTCTTGTTCGCCACGTTGGATCGAAGTGTTGGAGGTACGGGTTCCTTTTTTTTCTTTTGTCACTTTTCGAACTTTACACTTGGTTTTAGGTCGTATTATTTATTGTTATTGTGCTAATGGGTGCCTTGAATCCTCATTCGGGGATTAATGATTCAAAGGAGGGATAATATAATATCCCAGGTTTTGAACTCTGATTTTTTCTCGGCGATTATGCTTATTGTTCACGTTGCGTGTAATTCCCTATGAGTCATGAAGACTCTTTATGAGTCATATGGTACAACTCATAGTCAACTAGTAAGCTTGTCTAATGATTCTTCCTTGATTATGATTGAGACCTTATGAGTTGTAAGGCATGGTCACTAGACGTAGGGAGGGACTCGTGACCAAACCAGTGAAGGGTGCCTAAGAGTCTGCCCAGACTACGACTTGGCGTCGCGAGTCATAATGCTAGAATATGAGTCATACGGTATGACTCATAGTGTCATCAATACTTATACCATAATTCATTTCCCATACTATAAGTCATTATGAGGACTCATGACCAGTGACCACGAGTCCTTACCCAACCCATAGCGACTGGGAGTTATTTTCCTGCACATTTTTCGTTAAGGGTAATTTGGTATTTTCCCTTCCTTAACACTATTCACATGACTTAAAACCTTCCTTTAGCCCTATTTCCACCCAATTAACATATTCATGAACTACTCTTCTCTCTCAAATTCCCTAATCAAAAGCAAGGCTAGGATTTCTAAGGATTCATCTTTTAGGGCTCCAAGTGTAGTGTTTTCTCCAAATTCTTGGTATTTCAGGCATGTATATCTTTCCTAAACTTGTATTTTTTCTTGGCATATAGTGTTTTGATATTCATGTGGTTTTAAGGTTTGGTTTTGGAACTTGGGTTGAGGGGTTTTGGAAGGTTATTGTTTAAATGGTATTTTCATGGCTTATATGCATTTGTTTATGTTTTATTGATGGGTTTTGGAACTCATTGAGTGAATGGGTATGGATAATGGAATGGGGGGTAGTGGATTCTCTTAAATTTATGAATAATGGAATAAGGGTCATGGATTCCCCCCAAACTTATGGATTTTGACATTGGAATAGGTAATAATCTCAATCCACCTTTATAAAATTGGTTGTGAAACATTGCTCTATGTATAAATTAAGTATTTTGAAACTATTGCATTGCATAAAATGGTTAATGGAATATAAATGGTTTTGATAGGCCTTAGTGACCATGATTTGGTTTTAAATTGGAGCTTGGGGTCGTAGATTCCCCAAAGTTGGGGGATGATTGAAATAGCATAAGATGATACCAATGTTAAATTCCATAATAAATGGGTCTTGGATAAATGGATGGGTTTATGTACAAAAGTTTTAATTGGGATTAATGGGGGTTGTGTAGTTCGCCGTGGACGGTGTAGGTCCTGGGGATCCGATATTGGAAACCATGTTTGCCGGTGTGGGAGTCATCATGACCGTTTGTATAGTTAACATTTGATATACATATATATACACACACACCTTGGATTGGTGTGGGTCGTGGATTCCCTGGCCTTTTCTTTGACTTCTCTGTTTCGTGTGACTAACACGCACTAGCGCCCTTCCGGTGGAGAGATCCAGAGCCATATAGGCCTTGGGTGTTTTTAGGATGATTAGAGATGTCACAGTCCAGGTTAACAATTTAAAATATCATGCTAAACCTTGTTCCCTGTCCCAACATCTTATATATATATGTGTGTGCATGCATGTATGTGAACATGTATACTGAGTTTGGACTAGATTTTGAAATGACATTATTTATCCCTATCCCAAGTTAAATGCTACAGATCACCCCGCTAACCATCCTAGGATGCTACATAGTTTCATAATTTAGGGTCTGAGGACACCTCCATTAACCCTGTGCAGTATTAGGTGACCCAGTTCATCGGTTTGTTTGCAGTGAAGTTGTGAGTTTCCATCCTACGAAAAGCTTAGTAATTCCATCAGTTTCTTTTCATATTTTATATTTGAAGAGTTCACATTAACATTATCATTGTCATTGTCACTGTCATGGTGGGAGGCATGTATCAACATAGTTGATATTCTGATTTTTTTAGAGGCTTTTGTGGAAAATTATGGATTGGAATATCTGTTTGGAATCTTATAAACTTTTCCTTGGTTTATTTATCTTTCATATGTTTGATTGGACCGCTTCCCATATTATACTATATCATGTTTGGATTGGACAAACAATGGGGGTGGTCTCTGGCACACAGTGGGCTTGATATACCCATCACGTCTAGGCTCGGGGTCAGGTCGTGACATATAGTAGTTTCGACTTTGATTTCGTTGCCTTGAGTTCTAATTGTCTTAATCATATGTTTGACCCTTGGCTCAAAATCTCATGAACTTTCTATCTATATACTTCGCCTCTTCATCCACATCATATGACTTAGATGTTTTTTCTTGTGCGCCTACAACATTTACCATCACATAATTCATAGTTGTGAACTGCTCAATAACCCGATCTCTATCCTTTGATGTGCAACCTCTTGAGCCACTAAATTATCAACTAGTTTAGGCTCATTATAAGCACAAATAGCATAAGTGTCGGCATCTCTCTCTGCCTCTCAAGTAAGCCACCTCGGTTGGTAAGAGAGATTCGATCTAAGATATCTGCTGCTGCTTCCCAATGTAGGTTCATGAATGATCCACCAGTAATAGTATCCTCCATAGCTCTAGAAATGGTATTTAGGGCATGATAGAAATTCTCTACCAAATTTCTCCCAAAAATTTTGTGATTAGGCACCATCATTAACTTATTCTTAAACCAAAACCATGCCTCATACATCGATTCAGAATGTAATTGCCTGAAATTATAGATCTTATCCTTCAACTATAGCATTCTAGTAGGAGGGAAGAAATGATCTAAAAATAGCTTCCACAACTCATTCCAAGTAGTAATGGACCCACAAGGTAATTCCCTAACCCTAATGTCGCTTCACCACTTAGAAAGAATGGAAATAAACCAAGTCTAAGAGCTTTCTGATCCACCCCAAGTATAGTGTATGAAGTGAAAATCCTAACAAAATTTATGCGGTGCATGTTTGATCATCAATCATCAAGCCAATGAACACACCTTTCAAATTAAACAACTGGATCATAGAACTAGTAATGTCGAACTTCACCCCCTAGGCTAATTCCTTGATGAATCTCCTATAGAACCCTACATGACCCAATAAAATTCTTATACCTTTAACTGAAACCCGTGGATGAAATTTTTCAATCACCTCTATCTTCTCCTTTTAATTTAATACCCCACTTCAAAATCTTGTGTCTAAGAACAATCCCCTTCTTCACTTTAAGGTGAAACTTTTACCAATATAACATTAGGTTGCACTCTTCCCATCTCTAAAGTGCATTAGATAACTGGTCCAGACATTAATCAAACGAGTCTCTAACAATCTAAAAGTCATCCATAAAGACCTCTATAGTGTCCTCTACTATATCAGACAATATCGACATCCTGTAATGCTAAAAGGTGGTAGGAGCATTGAAAAGTTCGAAAAACATCCTCTTGAATGCAAAAGTACCATATGGGCATGTAAAATTAGTCTTCTCTTAGTCTTCGAGGCAAATGAAAATCTTATTATACCCTGAATAACTGTCAAGAAAATAGTACCAACCTCTATTTGCAAATCTGTTGAGCATCTGATCCATAAAAGCCATAATAAAATGTCCCTTTTATGCCCAAGTGTACAATTTTCTATAGTCTATGCACACTCTTCAACTAATAATAGGTCTTATGGGCACTAACTCGTTCTTCTCATTTATGACCACAGTAATCCCACCCCTTTTAGGTACACATTAAGATGAGCTCACCCACTTACTGTCAGCAATGGGATAAACTACGCCTGTATGTAACCACTTTATGATCTCTTTCTTCACCAGCATTTTCATAGGTGGTTTCAAAAAACACTGGTGCTCAATGCTTTGAACATAATTCAATTCAAGCTAAATTGTATGAGTATGAATCTCGGGTGGAATTCCCTCAATATCTGCAATAATCCATCTGATGGCCTTCTTGAATCTCTACATTATTATAATGCCTCAACTAATGTTTCCAATAAATTAGTAATAAATGACTAGTAAGGTATTGTCATCCCCCAAAAATACATATCACAAGTGAGAGGAGGGGCCTTCAACTCCAAGACCAGTGGCTCTTCAATAGATGGACGAGCTGGTGGAGTTGCTCTATTCTTCAAATAATGATATAACTTCTTCAGACCATAATAATAAGAACCTTTATCATAAAGTGAGCTCAACATCTCCTCATATTTATTGATACCATCACTGTCAAAGTTAATGATAATTGCCACTAGTGCCTCAACACCAAGTCTCTACTCAAGAGGTATAGTTAATGCATTATCATTAATAGTTTCTATCATAGACACCACTCTCATATATTTTAGCTTCCGCATTAATTGATCCATACTAAAAGTAACCTACTCATCATTGAGCCTGAATTTTATATGTCCCATCTTTATGTCAACGGATGTCCTACCCGTGGCTAGAAGGGCCTTCCTACGATAATAAAAACATTGAAATCCACCTTACAGTTAAGGATCACAAAATCATCTAGAAATATGAAGGAAGATACCTACACCAAAATGTCATACAATATACCAACCAATTTCTTCACAGTCTGGTCAGCCATCAATAATCTTATTGAAATAGGCTTAGGTGTCACAAACCACAAATACTTGTAAACCACTAATGGAATCAGATTTATGCTAGCTCCCACGTCATATAATGCTCGTGAAAATTTAGATACCCAATAGTGTAAAGAATGATGAAAGTTCCAAGGTCCTCTTTCTTCTCAACGAAAGAGCTAGAAACAATAACACTATAATTGTGCATATTATAAATGGTTTCAAAAATCACTGTCCTGTTCTTAGTAACAAGATATTTCATGAACTTTGCATATCCAGGCATCTTCTATAATGCTTTCATAATAGGAATATTAACAGATAGTTTCTTCAACATCGAAATGAACTTATAATACTTCCTTTTCTCTTTCTTCTTCTTCAACCTTTGAGAAAAAGGTAGGGTTATCAAATGGTCTTCACTATAGGCTTGACTTCCATCCCCTTAACTTTATCCTTCTTAACTCATTTATCAACACCCATTGATTTTTGCAATAACTCACTACTAGTCACCAACTTTTCAAATTCTACTTTGGGTGCATCATTAATATCAAAAACATCATCCCATACCTCATCAACTATATGTATAGGAGGATTAATAGTCACTTTTCCACTCAGACTGGTGATGACTAAATAATGACTACCATTCTTTAGATTCTGTATAGTGTTTCTCGAAATAGTGCCCAGTTGATGCTGATTCAAGGTAGTCGATATCTAACCAAACTACTGCTCAAGCTTTCTAATTATGATAGCATTCTATTCTAATTTCTAGCTCAGTCCTAAAATACTATCTTAATCTCCTTAAGGAAACTCTCTTGATTATCTAAACCTTTAACAAAATTATTAGGAAATCCTTCCATCCTTAAATCAGTATCAAGGTTCCCTGGTGGAACATATGCACCACTCTTTTCCATGTAGTCATTATTTCTTCTCAAGTCAATATCTCTCTCTGCTCTGATCCCTTATTGTTCCCCATAATAGTTTCAACCTTGGTTCCCTTGCCTCAAGTTCCAAGTTTCTTGATTAGACCCTTGGCCCTTGGCTCGAAAACCCATCAGTCCTCTATCCAGATACTTGCATCTTCCTCAATATTTAAATCATAGAGATTAGGAGCTTTACCTTGTGCACCCATAAATTCACCTTATCTAAACTCATAGTTGCAAATTGCTTGGTTAGTAACCCAATCTTTATCCTCAGTTGTGCAATCTCTTAAGACACTATATAATCTATGAATCTTTTCTCACTGGAAGCACCAATATCATAAGTACCAGCTCTTCTTTCTAACTCCTGAGTATGCCACCCTCGATTGGTAATAGAGACCCATTCTAAGATTTCCAAAGCTAACTACTAATATAGGCTTATAAATGCTCTACCAGTAATAGTTTATGTAATAACTTTAGTACTGACATTTAGGGATTGATAAAATATATCCAATAAATTCCTCCCTACACTCCTACGATAGGACATCATCATCAACTTATTCTTGAACCTCAACCATGCCTCATGCAGTGGTACAGAATGCAATTTCCTAAAATTATAAATCTCATCCTTTAACTGCAATATTCTAGAAGACGATAAAAATTTGTCAAAAAACTATTTTTGTAACTCTTTCTAATTAGTAATGAACCCATGGGTTATTTTCCTTAACCATAGTGTAACTTCACCAGTAGAGAAAATAGGAATAATCTGAGTCTCAAAGCTTTCTTTCTATCCCCAAGTAAATTATACAAAGTGCAGATCCCAAAGAAACTCATAACGTGCATGTTTGCTTCATTAGTCGGCTGACCAACAAAATCACCCTTTAGATTAAGCAGCTAAATTATAGCACTTGCGATATTAAACTTTACTCCTTGGGGTAACTTAGGAGGAATAATAGCTCCTATCTCAGGAGGCTCAATATGACCTAAGCCTTCTTTCAGATAATCTTATGATGACACGTACTGAAAGGATGGGAGTGGTTAAAATCCCTCTCCTAACTCTATTGAGTACTGCTCAATGCTCAGCTTCCTGTCTTATTCTAGTTTCTTAAGCTGCAAAATGGGTAGTAGTCTCTCTTCGCTCTTTAACTAATAACTGAGCAGTGGTTTTCTCAGTTATCTTTTGAACACCATCTAGAGGAGGTGGATTCCAGGCCAGTGGATCATATTAAGGATGCTCATGTTGAGCATCATGACCATGTTTTTACATCCTATAATTCTGTCATAGGGTTCTTTCAAGCTTTGGATCAGATGGGTTTACGGGATTTCCTTGACTCTGTGTACTGAGAATACAAATGGCATATATCCTAAGAATGGCAAAAAAGTAAAACCAACAACCTAAATAAACTCTATCAATCAATCTATAACCGTATTCCCCATCAATAGCGCCAAAATTTGATGTCTCCCAAAACTACATCTCCAAGAAGTATAATGCGATTGTTGTCAAATATATAACCCAAAAAAGTTTGGAGTCGAAACCACAAGAAGTACGCCAAATATCTCTCACAAACTTGCTAAAGTATCCAAAAAAATACAAAAAGGTAAATGGAGAAGGGGATTTTTTAGAATGGTATCAATAGTACTAAATCTTGATCTTTGGTTAAAATTACTATGAGATGAATACTAGGACTGTGTTCCCCCCGACTTCCTAACTTTGTAGACTTATTGTGCTCCACCAAACTATCCCAATACCTTCCATGCAGAATCTGATAAGATATGTATCACTAATTATCTTATGAACACCTTTAGTAAAATTTACTCTTTAATTTTTGAGTCTCAAAGTAACTCCTTACTAGCCCTTATCCTGGATTCCAGATTAACAATTACCTTTTGACTATCAAGTTTATTATATGAGGGTTGGTAGCCCCAAATTATTATTGTGATATTCTTTTCCTAATCCCTACCCCTCTTTTGAAGGATGTATAGAATACATATAGGTTTTTAACTTCCGTAGAAGTTAAGAAGGCAATCAAACTGAAGATGATCATAATACATGCAAGAATATTGTTTAAGAATGACTTCGCCCTTCTTCTACTTCGTTATTCTATCAGGGTAACCATAACCCTAGTTAGGTGATTTAGCTGCTTATGTTTGAAAGAACATCTATTAAATTCAAGAAACAATGCATATGACTAATCTTACAATAATTTAAGGATAAAACCTAGAATCTCAAATTAATAATCAATCATAAAAATCAAGTAACCTTGCAAAACAAACATAAAAACACATCATATTTAAAAAAACAAACCTAAAACACATCATATTTAAAAAAACAAACCTAAGTTTTGCATGTTTTCTGGTTTTAAGCATTAAAAGTTCCATGAAACCATGGCTCATTTAAGCTTCATGAGAGAAATTACTCTAATTATGATTTGGAGTTATGCGCGGTTGTATTTGCTTTGAACTTGTAGAGGCACTACTTGTATGGAGTCCGCTGTAAGATTTTCTCAGATCATCATAGCCTTCAGTATTTCTTAACCCAATGAGATCATAATATACTACAGTGTTATTGACTTGAGTTGCTTAAGAATTATAGCATGACTATTCTCTATCATCCATCTAAGGATAACGTAGTTGTGGATGCTTTGAGTCAGAAGTCAACTAGCATGGGTAGCTTGGTGCATCTTTTGACCCAAGAGAGACCTTTGGATTTAGAGGTTCAATCTTTGGCTAACTAGGTGTCTACACTTGATATTTTGGCACCTGGGCATGTTTTGGCATTTTCTGAGGCTAGGTATTCTTTGAAGTAGATTCAAGCTCATTAGTTTAATGATATTGGGTTGAGAGTTATTCGAGATAAGTTGTTGAGTAGAGAGGCTAAGGACACTTGATCTAGTTGGTATTTTGAGGATTGGAGGTCGAGTCTGTGTGCTGAGAGTACGTGATTGGGTGAGGTTGTTTCTGGATGAGGCTCATTATTTTAGATATTTTATCCATGCAGGAGTGACTAAGATGTATCTTAATTTTTGAAAGAACTATCAGTGAGGTGGTATAAGGAAAGATAGAGCGAATTTTGTAGCTCTTTGCCTATGTTTTTAGTAGGTGAAGGCCAAGCATTTGAGTCCTAGTGGTTTTCTTCAGAGTTTACCCATTCCCGAGTAGAAATAGGAACAAATCACTATGGACTTTATAACAGAGTTACCTCATACTTCTCGTGGTTCTGATAGTGTTTGGGTTATCGTGGATCTGTTGACAAAATTTGATCATTTTATTTTGGTTCAAGTTTTTTGTCAGTGTTGAGATGTTTGACCGTATCAATATTTGTGAGATAGTTCATCTTCACATCTCACTTTAGGAGACTTTTCATAAGGATTTGGGTACCCAGGTTGATCTTACCCAGGTTGATCTTAGTACAACTTTTCACCCCAGATTGACGGTCAATCAAAATGTACTATTCAGGTTTTGGAGGATATGCTCCGCACTTGTGTTATGGACTTTGGAGGTTAGTGGGAGCAACATCTAGCTTTTGTAAAAGTTGTATATAATAATAGCTACCATTCTACTATTGAAATGGATCCCTTGGACGCTTGGTATCGTAGGAGTTGTTGTAATCTAGTTGGTTGCTCTAAGGTTTTTAAGATTATACCTCATGGTACGAACTTACTTCGTGAGCCCTTAGATAAAGTTTGGATCATTCAGGATAGACTATGAGTAGCTCAGAGTAGGTAGAAGTGCTATGTAGATCGTAGACTTCATGCCTTGAGGTTTAGTATTGGTGATCGAATCTTCCTTCATGTGTCGCCCATGAGGAGCATGATGAGGTTTGGAAACAGGGACAAGCTTAGCCTCAGGTTTATTGGCCCATTTGAGATTCTTTGGACTATTGAGGATGCAACTTATTAGTTAGCATTTCCTCAAGTTTTATCATCTATCCATCCATTTTTTATGTTTTCATCCGTCGATGTTACATTAAGAATGAGTCTCAAGTGATTCATTGGGATTCAAAGCAGTTAGATAAGAATATATATTTTGTTGAGAAACCCATCCCTATTCTAGCCAGGGATGTCAGGTGGTTGCATTCTTGAGATATTCTGGTAGCTAAGGTCCATTGGAAGCATCAAACTATAGATGAGTTTATTTGGGAGGCCGAGTTGGATTGCGTGGTAGTTATCCCCAGTTTTTCGCTGATTCAGGTACTTTCCCTTGCCTTTAGTTTGAGAATGAACTAGATTTTTAGTAGTGGAATGATGTAATGACTTCATTTTTGGTGATTTTTGTGAATTATTCATTTCTTCTTGATTTGAACATTTTATGCCTCACCGTGGTTTCTTTGTGGTATTTTTGGGATATAGGGATAATGGGCTCAATTTTCAATGTCTTTCAGTATGATTTGTGTCACTTTGTATTTTTTTGGTGGTTAAAAAGGCTTTATAGTTGACTTCATTTCAATATTTATATTCTGTGCATCGGATGGCAAAATGGACTACGCCAGTAAATCAAAAATGTTAATTTTAGGTTGGTAGCATGGTTTGTGTGATTTACAGCTTTGGTATCTCATTTTGAACCTTGATTCAGAAAGTTGTAAAATTAGGTCTCGAGCGTCAATTTTGTAAAAATGATATTTTTTCAAATTCAGTCTGAAACATCGAATTTGATAGGGTAAGATAGTTTGTTTTTGGTCTCAGAATTCTAGATGAATTCCAAGGGGACCGTGGGGACTTGGAAAGTTTTTCAAGTTTAGATGATGCACCACCCCGCTGGTGTAGCCTTTAAAGTGCCATTTTGGTGGCTTTACCGGTAGGTGCTAAGGAGCCACTTAGCCTCTTAAGCGGCTGACTCTAATTGGGCAAGGGCGCTTTATCGGTGGCATGTCCGCTTTAGAAGAGCTGCTAGAGCGGCCCTTGTCAGCTTTAGTGGACGGGTATGCTTACACGGAAAGCACTAAAGCGGTACTTGATCATTTTAATAGTGACCGCTAAAGCAGTCAATGCTGGTACTTGTAAAAATAGATTTTTTTTTTCTTGATTTCTTCACCATTTTGATACCTAGAGCTTTGGATTTTTGGGTGATTTTTTTCCATTTTCAAGCTTGGTTATGCTCCCTATTTAAATTTTTTTCTTTGAATTTGTCATCTAAAACTAGTTAAATCATGATTTCAAAAGTAGAATGTGGGGATTTTTCCCTAGAAAGACTAAATTAGTATTTCTTCGATTTAAATCCCAATCTCAACCCGTTTTCACTTGCATTTTCTTCTATGGGTTTCTTTAATCAAGGGCAATATATTTATGAATTAAAATTCTAGCTTTACCTCTTTTTCAAAAACCCATTTTGGGGGTCTATTTTGATTTCGACTGAAAAATGGACAATATGCTTATTATTTGTTTCTTTTTGAAACATAGATTCTATATTTGTATATTTTAGTTGATTTCGAGTCTGTTCATGTGGAGAAAGCTTCTTGTTAAAGGCTTTAAGAGTCAATTTCTTCATTTGAGGTAGGTTATGACTTAACTTTCTTTAGATTGGGATGGGTAGTTAATACTGATTTAAAGGCATGTTATGGGTGAGGGAACTAATCATGGAAATGGTTTTTTTTCTTGTTTTGTGCTTGTATGGGGCCTATGTGGTTTTTATCTGATAGTTTTGAGACGTTATTTTCTATGTGTGATCATGTGGGATCTTATATGATGTTGCTGGATTGGTATTAATATATATATTTGGTTGAACTCTTTTTGGCAGAAATTGCCTAAGTTAGGGTCTATGTGGTATCACTGTCATATTATTGCATATCTTACTCTATCGGTATATGGATCATATTGGATCATGGATGGTTGACATATTAAGTGGATTTTGGATCACGTGATTGGAATATTAGTTGATTCTCAAAATTCTTATTCTGCATGGCTGTGAGCATTACATCTTCATGTCTTATACATTCATGAAACATTGGTACCATCATGAAAATATTGGTTTTCTAACAAAAAATGTGACATTTTTAAAAACCCTCTATCGATGTATGTGCCAGAGAAGAGTTATAGATATTAGATTGGTATTGGTTATTAAATTGAATATGGATTAATGCCCCCCCCCCCCCCCCATGGGTCCTACCTCAGGAGCACAACTCAGTAAGTGTATGCAGAGGTTGTGCGACAACCTCGGACATATCACATCATCATATTCATCTTCATTGCATTTCATACATTGTTTACATTCTATATTGTAGTTTTGTGCTTGATTTGATGTCTATTTATTATATTTCTTTCTCATACTTGTATCTGAAATATGTGTATATTTTAGAACTATTAGTGGAGACGGTGTGGGCTACTATTTGGGATGTTTTCTGAATGTAGGTGATATGCCCATTGTGTGTATTTTATATACTTTATATTATACTTTGCTTAGTCGGCCTATGATACCTACTGAGTACAAGTGGACCTTACTCATACCTATTGTACCCTTTTTGTGTAGATCCAGGCACGAGTGCATCGCACGGTAGCTTGTTTGGGGCGGTGCTTGGATTATTTTCAAGGTAGCGGTCGGTCTATACATCCAGAGTTGATCTACTACCTCTTCTTATCTAGTTTATGTCTTGTTTTGTATTCAGAGACATATTATGTTCCTTTTGGACTATCAATTCTATATTTTGATTTCGAAATGTACTTAGTTGGTTCTTGAATTGTGACACCGAGTTTTGGGGAGATTTATGGTATCATGGTTATGTATTTTTCTGTTATTATTGTATATGTGTGGTTTGACTTCGTTCTAAAAGCCTTACTTTGGATTTTGGTGTTATTTTCTCATTTCATATTAGTTTGAGTGATACGCTTACTTGTCAAGGCTTTCTGTGACAAGTGCCATCATGACAATTAGTTTTTGGATCGTGATAGATATTTACGTTCAACAACTAAAATTTAAACTAATTATCTCACATTGATTTTACTAGACTAAAATATTGATACTTATACTGTGCGGTTAATAATTTTGCTGCCATATGAAATCAAGAAACGCCCAAAAAATCACAAATTTTAACTGAAAATAAGCTAGACGTCATTTCAATCGATATTAATGCGTTACTAGATGTCACGTGGTATTTTTTGGCCTCTATAAATATGTGTTGGATATCTGTTCCTCAATATTCATTTCTCTTCCTCTAATCAGAGCAAAAATTAAATTTACGAATGGAGAGAACACCCTTGAGAAGCAAGAATCCTTTGGGTTTGGACTTCCCCTGATGTCATAGAAAAACTCTATGAAAACCGCAAAGAGCAGTTCAAGTTACTTGAGGATGAGGTCATTGATCTCATTAGGCATTTACTCAAGTGGAAAGGTAACAACTATGTTGAAATGCTATTGCTATATGAATCGGACCATTTGCCCAAATCTTATGACTTTTTTCAGAAGATACTTCATAGTAACCCTGGTGGTATCTCCTTATTAAGTGACATCGATTCTGATGAACCATAGCAAGATGAGGGGGCTAACCAAGGCGAGTAAATCAAAGCTTCAAGAACCATAGCAAGGAAGAATGAGTGTTCTAGGATTCTACTGCTTTAGGTAGTCACATTTGGGTGGTTTGTTTTTATGATTTTTCTGATCGGTCACTATATTGGTGAAATGCTCCTAATGTCACAAGTTTTTTTTGTGTTTCTCTTTTTTTATTTTTTTCTTTGAACCCATTCCACATGCATGGATTGTTTTATTTCAATGAATAAAATCTATCGATCATCTAGTGTCATCCTAATTCATTTGCTACGATTTGGCTCCTCTACATATCCCCTCTTTTCATTTTTCCTAAGGTCTTACTAGGACTTAGGACACATGGCTTAAGTTAAATATAAGGACTAAGATTTAATTGGTTAAAGTAAATCACTAACAATAGCTAACATATTAAATAACTTATATATTTAGTTTCAAACATCATCATAATCCCACAGTCTTAGCAACATGCTATCTCATTTATAAATAGTAAAAAAAAAATCTCATTCTACCTTTATTTTTCGTTGGATCTATCAATCAATTTTGTAAAGATTAGTAAAATATTTGCTTTCTCTTTTCCATTTCATTTGGTAAATATATATAAAAACATAGTGTATTCATTCTAATAATTATTATTTACCATATATTTTTTAAAATTATTATTATTTACCTAAATACGTCTACTTATCAATCAAGCTTGAAAGTGATACAAAAAATAGTAAATTATTTTGTTACTATATTTGTAAGTTATTAATTAAAAATTAATATGATTGGAATAAATTCCTTAAAAAAACATAAACTTCATCATAACAACATAAAAATGTGTGCTAACACAAAAATTAGGACATCCATGATGGTATATAATTTCAACCATAATGTTCAAAGATACCAGAAACATAAAAAAAAGACCGGTGCTTATTCAATACATAAACTTTCACTCATCCTCCCAAGATTACCTTAATGAGGAAGTCAAGAACATCTCCTTGTATAAAAGTAGACTCTCGAATGAACTTACACCAACCACGACACACTCTCCTTCGATTGCCACTCCTCGGGACGACTTTTGCCTTTCATTTCTTTTTCTTGTGATGGATCATAAAAGTAACACGATGTTCAGGAATGAAATGAGACACTTCTGAAGGAAGCCACTAAAACAATGAAATAAAACAAAGTTAAATATTTTTAATGTATAATAATAAAAAATTAAACATAATTTACCACAAAATCACAAGTAACATAGGATCAAGATAAGGTGATTGTAAAGTATGGAAGAGGACTCGTGCGAATGCCCATTGAACTGAAATCAGTCATGTTATAATTTTGAAAAATTAAGAGAAAGGATGACAAAGTAGTTAAAGAGATGGAGTGGATGACTTCCTAAACAGTGTAAATGATTAGACAAACATTTCCCATTCTTTCCTCAGGATACCAAGTTTGTAACACACCAAAATCTAGATCTCAGGATACCACACGCTACTCTGAACTACAAGTAGTCCTGAGCTAAACCTGTCATCTTTTTACTATGTCTAGATCTCAACATAGGGGAAATATGAATATGAAAACGTAATAATTGCGGAAATCTTATCTAAAGCATAGAAATCTCACAAGTCTTGGAAAGTCAATACTGAGAATCTGAATACTAAATTAAAAGTCTAACACTGAATCTAGTAGTTCGACAAATCTTTACTTTCTGAATCTAGAGAGTCACTGGGATAGGCCCCAGCTGACTCAAACTGTCTGAAATAAATAAAGAAATATTTACTAATAAACTGAAAGTATGAATAACTAAGTCTCTGAACTATAAGGACTCACTAACTGCCAGAAAGTAGATGAGATGCTCGGGAATCACTCACGCTGCTGAGACTAAGCACTTGAATCTACATAATGAGACAATATAGCATATAGACATATATGTGGATCAGTACTTTGAGGATGTACTGAGTATATGGGGGTGGATGCAATAAGTAAACAACATCATCATAGTTTATAAAATGCATGCATGCTAAATGTAAATGATTTACATAGCTTGAGTAAATCTAAAATCTAAAGGCCATGAATCATGAACAACAAAGAATATAATGTAAATCTTGTGAGCTATTGCATTCAATTCTAAAATGTGTTCTTTTTGGAAACTGCTACATCATCTTATCAATTTGTAAGGAAAATACTTGTCTCAAGACTTTAAGAATTGTAAACCATAACTTTCAAAACATATGCATTTATCTTTAGGCTTTACACAAATAGACTGTTTTAAGAGTAGGGGACATCTTATTGGGAGGTTCTTCTAACCAACATACACCATGTGGGAATCCATGGAGTCCCACGTCTGGCCCCCATTAGGTAGGGTTGTTCTACCCTTGCCATCGGAATAGAACTTCTATCTTAAGTGATCAAAATCTGAGTCATCCACATAGAAGTGGGAATAATCTGAATCCTATATTGGCACATAGTTCTGGGGTATGAAATCATAGTAACCTACCCATCTCGGTGCTAAATGCTACTCCAATTATTATGCTTAAAATCTTAAGAAATCCACTTCAAACTAGCACAAGGGTTTACAAGAAAACCAATTATGCTTTTCTTTCTTTAAATCTCAAGTTATCTGAACAAAGTGGATTCTTTATCTTAGCTTAGGACCAAAAGGTCAAATCTTTAAAAATAATCCGAGAATAAACTTATCTGAGGGTGCTTATGGAATTAATAGTCTTCAAATAGAAATCTTAATTAGGGCATAATGACCAATGCAGAAATCTCATGTTAAAACATCTAAAAATTCATGCTTGATAATGTAAACACTTATAATTCATCATAGAATGTAATGCCCCAAAAATCTGTCCTGAGATGTCACACAGTGCTTAGGACCACAAGTGATCCCAAGCCAACCCTTTTACTAGCATAACTTATAAGCAGCTAACTAATATGTATAAAATTACTGAGTTTACAGTGCGGAAACATGATAAATATGGAATCTAAGAAAATACAATACTGATATAACTTTTACATTCTGTTAAAGTCTGAAAGAAGGACGGAAAATACATAACTGACTCTAACTGACATCTATGAAACCTCTACTATACAGACTATAAATAGCTGGAATGCAAGTCCAACTATCACTTATCAATATGTGAGAGAATAAAATACATAAATAACATCTAACTTAAGTCCCCAAAATAGGAGGACTCATCATCTACTGACTGGAATCTGCAAGCAGTCTGAATATGGTATGCGGCTACAACAAAACTGATACCTACATTATGAGACAATGTAGCACATAAACATATATGTGGATTAGTACTTTGAGGATGTACTGAGTATATGGGGGTGAAATGCATAAGTAACACATCATATTATCATCATAATTTGTAAAACAATGCATGCTAAATGTAAATGACTCACATAGTTTGAGTAAATCGAAAATCTGAAGGTCATGAATCATGCACAACAAAGCATATAATATAAATATTGTGAGCCATAACATTTAGTTCAAAAAGCTGTGCTAATACTCTGTCTTTAAATTATACTATCTAAGTGTAGGAAGGACTCATTTCTAAGTCTGAAATCTGAAAACTAAAATCTGTAACTCGTATCTTTCTATAAAGCATAATCTGAGTAGAATTTGTTGAGCCTATAACGACCCGAAATTGCCCCCGGAACGTCACATGGTGTTTGAGGCTACAAGTAGCCCCAAGCTAACCCTTTGAGCCTGTTTCTACTAATAACACTAATTTCAAGATGAAATAATTCAAACACTAGCATAGTTATATCATATGAAAGGGAATACAGAGAAAATGCGCCATCCAAACGACCAAGCAATACCAAAAACCTCAACACAACCTAAATATGATAACTAGTCTGACATAGCCTCTACTAATCCATGAACTAGAGAGCCATTAGGACAGGTCCCCAACTGACTCGAAATGAACTGAAGATAGGTCCTCGAACTATGAGGATTCACCACTTTAGGATTGTAGATAGAGGTACTCAAAAGTCACTGACAAGGCTGGGACTGAGCATCTGAATCTACATTATAAGACAATGTAGCACATAGACGTATATGTGGATCAGCACTTGGGAATGTACTGAGTATATAGGGGTGCATGTATTTATATAAAACAACATCAACACTCTTTAATCAAATCATGCATGTAATAAGTAATTATTCACATGTCTTGAATAAGTATAAAATGCGAAGCTTATGAATCATGTAAAATGGAACATGTAACACAATCTTGTGAGTCATTATACTTTTAGCTTTGAAATTTGTACTCTTCTGTTATTCTCATTACTCAAGGCTAAAGGAAACTTTAAGCAATACTTTCAACTCATGAATATGTCTCATGGAGAGTAAAACTTCTTCAATGCTCAAGAATTCATAACTCTTTTGAACTAAAATACTTGGAATTCGAAATAATGTAACTTTGGAACATACTTGAACGCATTTCATTCACGTTAGGAAAATATCTCATTTCAAGCTTTAGGGAAAAATACTCATATCAAGGGAAGTATTTTAGTTTTAAAGGTAAATATCTTATCTCAATGGAAAATACTTTAGTTTAGGGAGGTAACTGATCTCGAAAATTTAACGTCGGTGCCACACAAGGCCTAGAGGCATAGGCTATAACCTTTTGAACTCATAACTCTTTTGAACTAAAGCTTGTATGGTAGGAGGCACCGACGTTAAATTCTCAAAAATTGCCTAGAGGCATAGGCTATAACCTTACCTTTTTGCATCAACACACAACCCAAACCAATTCTAGAGGAATCACAATACACCAAAAAACCATCTATACCATCAGTCAAAGTCAATACAGAGGCAGAAGTAAGTCGAGTTTTCAACTCCTGAAAACTCTTCTCACAGGAATCTGACCACTGGAACTTAACTTTCTTTTTGGTCAACCGGGTCATGGGAGATGCAATAGAAGAGAAACCTTTAATAAAATAGCGGTAGTAGCCCTCTAGACCCAAGAAACTTCTAATGTCAGACAGATAGATAGGTCTAGGCCAATTTCTTACAACTTCTATCTTTTGGGGGTCAACTCTAATACCTTCAAATGAAATAATATGACCTAGAAAAGCTACAGACCTTAGCCAAAATCACACTTACTGAATTTGGAAAACAATTGGTAATCTCTAAGACTTTGTAAGACAACTCTAAGATGATTCGCAAGGTCATTCTCATTATGGGAGTATGCAAGGATGTCATCTACGATGACAACGACAAATATATCAAGATATGGCTTGAACACTCAATTCATGAGGTCAATGAAGGCAGCTGGGGCATTGGTTATCCCAAAGGACATGACTAGAAACTCAAAGTGACCATAGCGGCTTCGGAATGCTCTCTTTGGAATATCACATTCCCTGATTTTAAGTTGATGATAGCCGGATCTAAGGTCTATTGCAGAAAAATAATACACATTGCAACTGATCAAACAGGTTATCAATTCTTGAAAGACGATACTTATTTTTCACTGTGACCTTGTTAAACTGATGATAGTCAATGCACATACGGAAAAAACCATCTTTCTTTCACACGAATAAGATAGGCGCACCCCAAAGAGAAATACTAGGCCTTATGAAACCCTTGTATAAAAGATCTTTGAGTTTCTCTTTCAATTCCTTAAGCTCAGTAGGTGCCATATGGTATGGAAGAATAAAAATAGGCTGAGTATCAAGAAGAAGGTTAATCCCAAATTCTATCTCTCGATAGGGAGGTACCCCTGGGAGATCTTTCGAAAAAACATTTGGAAACTCATTAACAATATTGATTGACTGAATATTTGGAGCCTCGGACTTAATGTCTTTGACTCTAACTAAGTGATAGCTGCAACCTTTAGATATTAGCTTTCTAAATTTGAAATAGGAGATAAAATTACTCTTGGGAGATACCGAACTCTTGGACCACTCAAAAGCTAGTTCATCGTGAAACTGAAACTTGACCACATGGGTATGACAGTCTATAGATACATAACAAGAATGAAGCCAATCCATACCCAGAATAAGGTCAAAATTCACCATATCTAACTCTATCAAATTAGAAAGTATTACTCTATGAAGAACAGTAACAAGACAATCTCTATACACTTGCTTAGCAACAACTAACTCCCCGATGGGTGTAGAAACTAGGAAAGGCTCAGAAATCATTTTAGGACCCATTTTGAAATTCATAGCTATAAGTGGGGTCACATAGGAGAGACTTGACCCGGGGTCCAACAACACATATACAACAAAGCAAAAGACACAGAGTATACCGGTAACAACATCGGGAAAGTCCTCCTGCTCTTGACGGGATGGTAAGGCATAGAATCTATTTTGGCGCTGACTACAAGCAGTGCTAAATAAAGCGCCCTGAGCAGGGGCAGGACGGGGTACAGAAGCTGGTGCACTAGTAGCCTGTGCCTAAGTTAGGGCATCTGTGTTCCCCTATATAGCATGAGGTTAAACTCTAAGTCTGTGGCCCTACTTTCCATAATCAAAACAAACCCTCAGATCTACAAAACACTCCCCGAGATGACTCCTACCACACTTAGCACAGGGAGGATAGCGGGGCCTGTTACCAATATTATTTTGCGACCTAGGCATAAAAGATCTGCCCCCTTGCTCCTATCTTTTTCTAGGCATGGGAGCACTAGCTGATGAAGGCACTGGCATAAACAGATGCCTCTAAAACTGAGGGTGGTTCCCTCACTAGAACTTAGGCTGGTTAAACTCATGCTGCTCAGATCTAGCCCTTTTGTTACCCCTCACTCGATCTCTCTCCCTAATCTTATCTATCTCTATCTGCTGGGCATGTGTCATCAACCTACCCAGATCTATATCTTTATGCAACATTATAGTCCTAAACTCATTTAGTACCAACCCATAAACACCAGTCACAAACTTGCTCATAGTAGCCCGGGTGTCAGAAATCAAATCAGGAGCAACTTGGCCAACTGGTTGAACTTCAAGTAGTACTCCTTAACAGTCATAGAACCCTGCCACAAGTTTATAAACTCTTCAATCTTTGCCTCCCTCATCTCAAGCGGAAAGAACTTGTCCAAGAATGCATTTTAGAATACCTGCCAAGTCATCAGAGCAGCATCCTCACCTCTACCCTTCCTCCATGATACAACCCAGTCATATGCTATGTCCTTGAACCTGTAAGACGCCAACTCAACACTTTTTTCCTCAGAAACATACATCACCTGCGTGATCTTTCTCACCTCCTCCAGGTACAACTGTGGGTCCTCACCTGCCTTGGACCTATAAAACTCTAGCGGATTCATCCGCATGAAATCGGGGATCCTAGCCATTGCTACATCACCTTCTTAATGATTAGCAACTACGGCCTGGTTATTGTCCCGAACACTAGAGGTGATTGCTTGGGCTAACACTTGAAAGGCCGCCCAAAACTCAGCATGAGACACAGTCTCATTCAAAGGATCAATAGGTGGGGGTTTCTCATCATCATTCCTGCAGGCATTCGCTCTTCGGAGAGGCATTTTCTGAAATAGAAGAGCATGAATTATTTAATGCGAGGGACAACTGTAGTCACGATAGAGTCCGAAATAAAGAAATAACTTTCTCCTAAAATGTCTTGTAGCCTCTTGCTTATAGATGTGGTGTGCTACACACCGATGATCAAGACTCTACTCAACGTGGCTTGTTAGACTCCCTAGGACTTTTTTAAAACCTCAGGCTCTAATACAAAATTTGTAATAATCCGAAATCGCCTCCCGGGATGTAACACGATGCTTGAGGCTACTAGTAGCCCCAAGCTAACCCTTTAAGACTGTTTCTACTAATAACACTCGTTTAAAGATAAATAATTCATACACTAGCATAGTCATATCATATGAAAGGGAATACAGAGAAAATTCTCGATCCAAACGACCAAGTAATACCAGAAACGTCAACATAACCACAATCTAATAACTAGTCTGACAAAGCCTCTACTAATCTATAAACTAGAGAGCTACTGGGATAGGTCCCTAACTGACTCAAAATGAATTGAAAGTAAAAACATAGTGTCTCTAACGTAGAAATATCTGAGGATAGGTCCTCGAACTATGATGACTCACCACTATAGGATTGTAGACAAAGGTACTCAAAAGTTACTGATGAGGCTGGGACTGAGCACCTAAACTTATATTATAAGAAAATGTAGCACATAGACGTATATGTGGATCAATACTTGGGAATGTACTGAGTATGTGGGGGTGCTTGCATTTATATAAAACAATATCAATACTCTTTAATCAAATCATGCATGTAATAAGTAATGACTCACATGGCTTGAATAATTATAAAATGCGAAGCTCATGAATCATGTAAAATGAAACACGTAACACAATCGTGTGAGTCATTATACTTTCAACTTTGAAATTTGTACTCTTTTCTTATTCTCATTACTCAAGGCTAAAGGAAACTTTGAGCAATACTTTCAACTCATGCATATGTCTTATGGAGAGTAAAACTTCGTCAATGCTCAAGAACTCATATGTTGAATATGCGTGAATTAGAACATAATTGCATAAATGAGTCTAAAACATGATACATAAACTGAATATCATGACTGAGCTAATTTCTTTAATACATACAATTACATGAGAATAGCTATAAGGCTGAGATAGAAACGAGCGAGTCAACTTATGAGTGACCATTACTTTAGGATGGATCTAATTTCGTGAGGAAAAAATGAGTGGTTTAGGACATGCAAACTAGGGGTATTACGACATCTCCCCCTTAGGATTGTTCTTTCCCTGAATGATACTGACTTGGCTAAAATACTAAGGAAAGACTAGGATGATACACATGACACTTACAGAATGAATCATGACTGATATTTGAATCTGAAACTAATGCATGATGCATGAACTGAGATGAATTCACCAATTACATGAAGCAAACAAATTACCTCTCTGAATAGCCTTACTCACAAACTTTAGATAGTAAGACTATATCGAAAGATGGAAAAACCATAGGAACTTGCCTGTTTGACTGCTAAGCTAAATTACTGCCTATACGGACTAAATTATGCTTAAAGCTTATACTCAACTATACTTTCCCCTTAAATACCATAATCATACAGGTACATATAACTTCATATACTAATGACTGATCTGAACTAAATTCTCTCACCAAGTTCAAGCCTGACTTGAATCACAACATATCATACATAGCATTATAACACTAGTCTACACTATGAATTCAATACACCAAGAATTTTCACAACTTCTCCTCTCTAAGATAATTCTTCTTATGACTTCAACAACAACATTCAACCTCTTACTAGGAAATCTTTAGCGCACAATACACCCATACACTTATATGCCAACATAACTTTCAAGCCTATTATTATAACCACATATTAACTTCAAGGAAGATACCCGTAAAGGCACACTCCTCATATTCTCGAGCCCTCTATCAATAACACCTTTATTGCACTATGCTTAAGAAGACATACCCAAAATTCTCAACTAGCTATGGCATATACCCAAGGTTTACCTAAATATTTCTTCTTCTTTTAGCCTTATATCGAAAAACATAGATAATCTTTCTTAATGAGGGTCATCAAATCTTTCTTATCTAAACCATTGTTTATCCATTATCATCACCACTATCTTAACATAGGAAGAGATTACTGAAAGGCTAATGCATAAGGACATAAAGCACCAAAGAACACTATACATAACTTTGACACTTAACTGAGGCTTGAGAAATAGAATTTTAAGGGCATGGATTCATTAAAGAAATCTAAACTTAGGGCATTCATGACATAAATTGAATCTCGCTGATCATTGGGAGTGTAGAATGAGTAGATACTATGATGACTAAAAACTTTGCACCGAGATAAGTATGGGTTGGGCACCATCCTCCCCTTACTGTTGTTCTATAACATATTGGCATTACTACTAGAATCTGGGGGCCTGACTTGGTTCGTTGTTCTATCATCTCCCCCGTAGCTTTAAGCCATCATTCTGAGTCTGTGGAACCCTTTACTAAACTCTAATCTAAACTATAACCACTTTACTCTAGAGTCTGGGGTGTAAAAAAATACACTTAAATAATAAACTTACCCTAAAAGACTACACCTGAAAGTGTGAAACCCACTACTAATACTTCCTTTAGCTTTAATAATCATCATCAAAGACTTACACTCTATTAATTCAACAAACATACTTACCTTACTAAACACGTAATCATAGCCTACGAAGATTGAATCTCAAAATTATATTTTTCCCAAACCATAATAGTCAAGATCATACCTAAAAGCCTCAACACCAACTATCCATAACTCCTCAACCTATCTACTACTAACACTATGTACGAGATAGCTAACCTTCTTCCAATTAACCACTCAAGGGTACTATTAACCATACACAATAATTTATAAACTTCAAAAATAATGCAACCCCATATCACCTTGGGCACACCTTTACATCATACTTACAACATCATACTAAGTTACGAATAAATCAACTTAAAATCTTGCATACACTGTTCAAGCCTACTAGATTGCTTCCATATAACTAGCATCACCAACCAAGAATTCACTATTTCCACCTTTATGGTCATCCACTGTTCAAACTTAGTGTCTAGTGGTAGCCATGATTAATCACTCTATCTCACATACTATTCTCACTTGAAAGCTATAAAATAAGACATCAAGAAACACTATTCCACTAAATCCTCATAATAATAATAATTGATCATAATCCTATGGTATACCATATTAAAATCCGTTAGCACATTGTCCTTTTACACATTATGACTATTTACCTATCTATACACATAGATTACTTTCATAAAGCCTGAATTCACAATACTCAACCACCCAAATAGTTGCATCATAACCTATACTTTTTAAAGACAATAACTACCATCAATAACTCCTTTTCTACTTCATGAAAACCACCATTCACCTTGACTAGTAACTCTTTCTCTACCCTTTACCAAGGAACTTGCACCATATTCATTACCCTTAAGGTGAAACACAAGGACCTATCACCTTAACACAACTCAAAAGCATGCACGAGTTTATCACTATAATTTTTATCAATCATTATTCCCATTTTTCTTGTCACTACACTTCTATACCCATACTTCTAACTATAACATGGTTCTACTAGTTATGAATTATAACACTCCAGATTGCAATATCTCTCGAATGCGAACTCTATTCAACAATCTAGGTTTATACTATCTCCCCTTATGAGCAATATCTATATTGAAGGAATAATAAGGAATCTAAATACATATATTACTCTATTTTAACTGGATAAGCATAAGGATGAGGACAAAATTTTAACTTGAGAAACTTATAACACACTAGCGAGCTTCTCTCAAGCTCCTTGTGTGACTTCTGAACTTAATAATAGTAGATCTGAGAGAATTATCTTAGGAGGATTGGAATCTAGTACTCAGGTTATCTCGAAAGGTTATGGATGGAGAATTATGGAGTTACACATAACCTGACAGAAGTTTCTAAAAGAACTACTTTACTGCACGATCTAGAGTATGAAAGAAAGAAACCTCTTCTTAAATGCCCTATAGCCTCTCGAAGAAAAGTACATATGTCTCCGTACTGTTCTGCAAGACTCTACTAGAAATGGCTTCACAGACACCCTAGGACACTTGAACTCTGTGCTCTGATACCAAGTTTGTAATGCTTCAAAAATGATCCCGAGATATCACATGGTGCTTAGGACCACAAGTGATCCCAAGATAACCCATTAACTGGCATAATTTTAAGAAACTAATTAAATATGTATAAAATAACTCAGTTTACTGTGAAAAACATAATAATGATGGAATCTGTGAAAATACAATACTGATATAATTGTACATTTTGATAAAGTCTGAAAAGAGGGACTGAAATTACATGATTGACTCTAACTAACATCTGCGAAGCCTCTACTATACTAACTATAGATAGCTGGGATATGACTCCAACTACCACTAATCAATACATATGAGTAAAAAATCAAAGTACATAAATAACAACTAACTAAAGTCCCCGAAGTAGGAGGACTCATCTTCTGCTGGCTGGAATTTGCAACTGTTTGATTCTGACTGTACATACTACAACTTGTACCTACATTCTAAAATATTATAGCATATAGACATATATGTGGATCAGTACTTTTGGAATATACAGAGCATATGGGAATAAATTTATAAGTAAAACTACAACTTTATATATATATATATATATATATATATATATTGTAAACAATGCATGGTAAGTAAAAATGACTCATGCTGGCTTGAGTAACTGAAGTCTGAGAAATCATATACCATGAATAGTAAACATATTGTATAAATATCATGAGTCATAACACTTAGTTCTAAAAGTTGTACTTTTATTCTGTATGTAAATCATGTAAATTAAATGAAAAGGGCTCACCTTTATCTTCTAAGAACTAAAAACTGTAAGACTGTAACTGAGGCTTAAGTAAAGCAATATCTGAGTTAGTCTGTGAGCCTTTATACTTGGTTTCTAAAACTGTTATGTTATTCTATTTATAAGACTTTTAAACTGTAGTTCTAAAAGCTTTAGTATATATATTAGATATTGGGAAAATACTTTATCTGAAGAGAGGTTCTTCTAACTGACATAAACCATGTGAGCTATTATGGAGTCCAACATCTCGTTCCCCTATGGGAAAAACCTCACGTTGGGGAGAGGTGTCATACTCTTGCAAGGAAGTATAACTTGAGCTAAGTGATCACATCTGTAATTGTCATCTATATAGAAATCAAACTAATGAATCTGTACCTATGTTGGGTCATAGTTCTAGGAAAGTAGGATGCATCAAATCCACACTTTCCACTCAGTACTAAATACTACTCCCCTAATTATATGCTTATTTTGTTGGAAATCAACTTTTAAAAGTCATAATGTTTCATATTGAAAGCTAACTGTGTATATGTTCATTCAAAACTGAAATTAAGCTATAATGTGGATTCCATATCTTATCTAAATATCAAAAGATCAAATCTTTATTCAAAGCTATCTATACACATATCATGGAATGCTTAAAAGCATAATTAAAACATCATAATGTTCATGCGTGATAAAGTAAATATTCATAATTCAACTCAAAATCTGGAAAATATAGTCACACGCATGAATTTACAAAAGTAGACATGTAATTCAACATTAAAAACACTGAAAACATCATAATCTTCAAATAGTAAATGGGTATGAACCCTAAATTGAAATTCACATAAAACCATGTAAATTTATAATTAAAAACTAGTTTTGGGCATAAGAATGAATGATTTATCCCTGTTCAAAACCCCACATACCTTATTATGCTTGATTTGATGCAATAACTTGACTTTGAACCCTTTGGAGATGATCTTGAAAATATTCTTGAAGTTCTTGGATTAGGAACCCTAAATTCTTGATCTTTTTGTTGAAGAGAAGAAGATGGAATTGATGATTCTTGAGGGGATTGATTAGGGCTTGTTCTTGAGGGAAAATTGAAAAATGAGGGAAAATAATGCCCCAATTGAAGCCTTAAATTATGTTTTTACAACCTGGGTTGAAGTGGGAAAATACCCCATTTTCCCTCTATAATTTAAACCAAAAATTCGTAACCCGGATTGTCGTTTAAAGGGCTACCGCAACGTGGTGTAATCGCGGTGGCTTACTACCTCACATGAAAAATGCCATAACTTTTCACTCAGGTATCGGTTTAAGGAGAAATTAGTATCGCTGGAAAGATAACTCAATTATCTAAAATTTGGTGGGTCTTTAAATGAAAAATTCTACATACATCAAAAGTTATACACTTTCAAATTTGACCCTTGTAGAATCGAACACCAAACATTGGACTAATCAAAGGATCTTATATCAACTTGTCTCTAAGTGATTTCTATGAACACTCTTGACCTAATAAGCACTTCATATACTTAAAATAAAGTTCATGAAATAGTAATTCAACTTATGGATTAGGAACATGACGTCATATACTCACCGTGACGCGGTGCAATCGCGGTGTCACTAAAAATTGAAAATTTCCTTTTCATACTCCACCATGATGTGGTGGACCTCTTAGATCTATACTCATCGTGATGCGATGGAATCATGGTGAACTACTGGAATTCTAACCCAATAACAGTCCAAACCTAGTCTAAAAATCTAAAATCTTTTTGAGACATTATTCCTAACTCCACTGATCATGAATTAACTCAATAACTATTGTCTCAGATTCTGGAAGTTCAACTTAAATTCCATTAAGTTAGAAGGTCTTAAAAATGGCTAAGTCTTCAACACATAGCTAATTTTCAAGCTTTTAGCCTCTTATGCAAACACTAGGAGCTGAACTGAACTTAGAAAATTATGGGGTATTACAATACATGTCATGATTTTTATCCTAGTGTGTGAAGTGATTTCAAGGTGAAAATTGTTCATAAGAATCATTGAGAACAAAGTTGAGTTAAGAGCATTTGATTCGTCCAAAGTTTGGTATTCAATTCTACAAGGCTCTACTTTGAACGTATATAACTTTTGATATACATAGAATTTTATGGATCAAAACCCACCAAATTATAGATAATTGATTTATCTTTCCAATGATACAAATTTTTCCTTAATCCGATACCGGAGCAAAAAGTTATAGACATTTTTGTGAGAGCGGCAGTGAGGGTGCGCGATTAGCCTGCGGCGCATGCTCCATCGCCCACCCCTATTTTACAAATTTTGGTTCCACATTTGTAAGGGTAAATATACCCCCACCAAAATTCATCCATAACACATAATTAAAGCCTCTAAGGAGCATTATTGGCCCCTTTATTCATAATTTCTCTTTAAGTAAGTCTTTCTCTCCAAGAACAAACCCTAACCTCCTCCCAAGAACTTCAACTTCAAGTTACATTCTCTTTAAGATAAATAAGAATTTAAGTTCTCTAGTCCAATAATTCCAAGAAAAGCTTTTAGTATCATCTCCAAGGCTTTCAATATCAAGTTTTCTTCATAAAATTAAGCCTATTAAGATATGTGAGGTTATGAATAAGGGTATCCTTTCACCCTTGTGCCTAAATTGGATGATTTTAAGATTCAAGTTAATTTTTTTCAAGTAGGGTTCATACCCAAGTTTATATATTCTTGAAGCTTGTGATTATCATGAGATTTAAAGCTTTAAGTATCTCAAAAATGCTTATGTTTATATTTTTAACTTACATAATTTATATTATAAATGAGATTGCACTCTCTTGACTTGATATTGTTGAAGTATTTCAAGATTATTATTGAGAATGAAGTTTTTCTATAAAATGACATGAGTTTAAAACATGGGTTTTAAGCCTTAAGTTTAAGTGTTGAGATTTCAAGAAGATCATGATCTTAAGTTTTATTTGATAAACTTATACCAAGAATGAGTTTGAGATTTCAAGAAGACTGTGGTCTTAAGCTTCTTTGATGATTTTATATCAAGATTTAAAGAAATTAGATCTTTTGATCTTAAGCTAAGATATGGAATCCATGTTTGTTCATTTTTATTACAGTTTAAAGCAAAGAGATGCATAATTGGTTTTCATTATAAAACTCTTATGCTAAGTTAAGATGGATTTCCCATATTAAGAGAATAAAGTATTAAGGGAGTAGTATTTAGCATCGAGTTGGGTATGTGTCCAAGGTCACATGCCCCAGAACTATGTGCCACCATAAGTTTAAAGTCTCAATATGGGTTAAGTATAGTGATCACTTCAGTTAAGATTCTATTCTAATGGAAAGGATATGACAACTTTCCCCAATGTGAGCTCTCTCCACTGTGGGTAAGACGTTGGACTCCTTGATAGCTCATATGGTGTATGTCGGTTAGAAGAACCTGCCTAAGAAAGATTAAAGTAAAGATTTTAGAAACTAAGTGTTATGGCTCACAAAGATTATCTTTATGATTTATTACTCATCTTTATGATTTTACAGCTTTTGTTTTATTCAAGTCCAAGGTAAGTCATTTACACTTATCATGCATTATTTAAAGGTTTATATGTATGATAAGTTATTGTTTTTATTTATGCATTCAACCCACATACTCAGTATATTCCAAAAGTACTGATCCACATTTATATGTATGTGCTACATTGTCTTATAATATAGGTACAAGTTCTAATGTGCACATCATAATCAGACGGTTTGTAGCTTTCAGTCAGCAGTGATGAGTTCTTTTGATTCGAGGGCTCAAGTCAATCATAGTTCAAGTATCATCTTGTTTTCTTTATTCAATCATATTGATTCAGGATAGATGGGGGTCATGTCCCAGCTACCTATAGTCAATACTAGTAGAGGCTTCGTAGACAGTTAATACAGTTGATGCATTTGATTTTAGTTTTGTTTTGTATAACCAGAGTTGTTATCGTTTTAATAGTTTTAAAGATGTTCAGCTAAAGGCTTTTCTTCCGCTCATTTCTCCAAGATTTATGTATCTTATTCAGTTACTCACAAGTTATGCCAGTACAAGGGTTAGCTTGGGATAACTTATGGTCCTAAGCATTGTGTGATGTTAGGGAGTAGTCTTGGAAAATTACAGTTTCCCCCTTTCCCCTTTATATGTTAATTGTTCTTAGTTTTCTTAGACTTAGTTAAAAATTTCCGCGAAATCATCAAATTTGTTTTGCACAAATCTTGAAGATAATTTTTTCTTAATCATTTTCTTTTCAAAAATCAATTTACCTTTTTAAAGCTAGTAAAAAAAATTATTTTCAAATAGTTTGAATAATTGCAACTTTGCGGATACTCTTGGTGCCTTAATAACCTTCAAAGAGTATTAATAGGAATCACTTACTCAGATTTTCTAAACTTGAAAGATTTTTTTTTTTTGAATCTTTTAAGTAATATTTTTAGTTTTTCTTGATATTTTCTCAAAAATTAAGTGGTAACTCTGTAATTTGTTAAATTATTTTGAAATTGTCTTTACAATTTTGAAATAGTTTAAAAGGTCAAAAATAATATTTTCCAAACCCTTCAACTAAAAAAAGGGGCAAAATAGTAATAACGAGAGGCTCCATAATCTCGGGCTTGTTGAGTCACACAAAGTGGATTTTACTACTTATCAACTAGGCACAATAGATAGGCATTGGTGGAGGGGTTATTTTGATTCCAAGAAAATTAGATCTCCACTTATGACTTGGATTCAATTCTTTGAGGCTTTCTTGGGCAAGTTTATGCCTCACAGTATGCCAAGAGCCTCATGGACTGGATTAAGGTATGGTTATATAGTTTTGGCTGAGTAGGAGGCAAAGTTTCACGAGCTAGATAGACATATCACCATGATTCTACCTACATAGTATGCAAGGATTCAATGTTTTGTCCGAAAGTTGAGACTATCACTTTGTAGGGATACACACAGTTTGGAGACATTAGGAAAGTCTTTTACTTGATTGCTGATCATACCTACACTATAGAAGATATATATCACGAGGCTCAAGAGGGAGACCGTAAGAGGCCTTATATCCAGGGTAGTTTTAGTGGGAGCTGTAGTGGTTCATAGTTCATAGGTAGTGGATTTTAATAGATACACCCCCAACATTATCGTGTTTGCACCAGGGCTATTCTAATAGAACCATGCAGGCATCAACTTTAGATTTCCGATAGGGGTCAACCTGATTATAGTGACTATAGTGGTCAGAGCAGTGATCAGTCTTTCTGGAGTGCACCGTTAGGGTCTTTAGGTCAAGGTGGCCATTATAGATCAACCAGATATTCTATAAAGATAAGAGTGCTTATGTCATGTTATGATTATAAGGGTCATTAGTTATTTTTCTAGAGAGTGTCCCTGATATAGGATAATTCAGCTTGTAGCACAAAGAGTTCAATCGATTATATCAGTGTCGTTTGTAGCTAGGTATGGTGGTGCACAAGGTCACAAGGGTGGTTCCTAGGGTTCTAGAGGAGGTCCTCAGGAAATTAGGATATATGGTTGGTTAGGTATCTAGTTCAAAGGCAAACAGGGTCATTTGTATGTTATACATGGTCAGCTAGAGGTAGTCTTTAGATATCATTATTACAGGTACAATTTTAGTATGCCATTTTCCAGCTATTGCTTTATTTGATCTTGGATCCATTTATTCATATGTTTCTACTTATTATGCAATGTGGTTAGAGTTATCTTAGGAGCCTTTATTTGTATTATTGTGTGTATCTACTCCCGTGGGTGATTTCTTAGTAATGGATTGGGTTTATAGATTATGCATTATGGCTGTTTGAGAGATTGATACTCAGGAGGACCTTATTATGCTTGATATGGTAGACTTATATATGATTTTGGACTTGGACTAGTTATCCGCCTATCATGCGGTCTTAGATTGTTTTTGCAAGACCATTACCTTATCTATGGTTGGCATACCCTTGGTTATGTGGTAGGGTTCTTTTAGCCACCACCTACGGGGATTATTTCTTATGTTTAGGATATGAGACTGATATTGAGAAGCTGCGAGTCTTATGTTGATTATGTTTATGATTTAAGTATAGAGAGCCCTTCTCTTGATTATGTCCCTAGTGTTCATTAGTTTTTTTATGTGTTCCCTATTGACCTACCTAGCCTTCCTCCTAGGCGTGATATTAAGTTTGCTATTTATCTCAAGCTAGGCACCAAACCTATTTCCATGAAACCTTACCATATGGATCATGTTGAGCTTAAGGATCTAAATTATCAACTTTAAGATCTTTTGGGTTAGGGTTTCATTAGACCAAGTGTATTACCTTAGGGTGCACTTGTCCTATTCATAAAGAAAAGTGATGGTTCTATACGTATGTATATTGATTACAGGTAGCTAAATAAGGTGATAATGAAGAATAGGTAT
Organism: Capsicum annuum; assembly: GCF_002878395.1. Lineage (NCBI taxonomy): Eukaryota > Viridiplantae > Streptophyta > Magnoliopsida > Solanales > Solanaceae > Capsicum > Capsicum annuum. The sequence continues at coordinate 169,370,295 of NC_061119.1, forward strand.
CCTATACCTCAGATTGATGATTTATTTGACTAACTTCAGGGTTCAACAATGTTATCTAAGATTTATTTGAGATTCGATTACCATCAGTTAATTATTCGGGCAAATGACATCTATAAGGCCACCTTCTGGACTCGTTATTACCATTATGAGTTCTTGATAATGTATTTTAGGTTGACCAATACCCCAATAACGTTCATGAACTTGACTGCACTTTTAGGAGTTATTTGGATACCTTCGTGATCATCTTTATTGATAATATTCTTATATATTTGAGGAATAAGAAGGAGCACGAGCAATATTTGAGAATTTGGCTTCATACTTTTAGAGATCATAGGCTTTTTGCCAAATTTTCAAAGTGTAAGTTCTGGCTAGAGTCAGTGACATTCCATATCACAAGGTGTCTAAGGATAGGTTTATGGTAGATGCAGAAAAGATTGAGGCTATTTGTGATTGTGCTAGACCTACATCTTCGATCGAGGTCCATAACTTTATTGGTTTGAAAGGTCACTACAGGCAGTTTATTAAAGGATTTTCAACTATTATAGAATGACCAAATTGACTAGGAAGAAAGTTCCATTTTAGTGTTCGAGGAGTACGAGTTAAGATTTCTGAAGCTCAAGGGCTTGCTCACTTCATCTTCTATTTTGACTCATCAAGTTAAAGGCGAGGAGCTTACTATTTATTATGCCACTCTTGGTATTGGTTTGGTTTATTTTTTATATAGCAGGGCTGTGTTATTACATATGCATTGATGCAACTAAAGGCACATGAGCATCTACTCCACTCATGACTTGGATTTTGGTAGTTTTTTTGCTTAAGATTTGGAGGCATTACTTGTATAGTATTCATTATGAGATATTCACTAATCATCATAGTTTTTATTAGATCAAGAATCAAAGAGAGATTAATTCAAGATAGTGTAGGTGAATTGAGTTGCTGAAAGACTATGAAATCTCTATCTATACTATCCAGGCAGGATGAATATAGTAGAAGACACCTTGAGCTAGAAGATGGTATGTGTGGGTCACTTGGATTTTGTTTTAATTTTGGAGTAGCCAATTGCTTTGGATAATCAGTCCTGAGCCTACTTGATGGTTCAATTTGATATTTCAGAGCTCATGAGGATTTTTTTTACTAGTGATGCAGTAAGGTCTACCTTGTTTGAGAAAATTTAGGGTCGTCAGTTTGAGGCTATTAAACTTTGTGGTATTTGTGATAAGGTACTGAGAAGTGAGTTCAGTAGGTCTGCCTTAGATTCCAAGGAATTTTGAGATAGTCGTATTTATGTTATGAGAGTTAGAGACTTGACTCAGTTGATTCTTTGGGAGGCTCATGGCTCTAGATATTTTATTCACCTTGGGATAGCTAAGATGTATTGATATTTGAGGAAATGCTATTGTGGAGTTGTATGAAGAAGGATGTACCAGATTTTATGGCTCATTATTTGTGTTGTCAAAAGAATAGTATTTCATAATATTCTCTCTCTAACATTCTCTCTCTAATGTTCACTCTGCGACGTAACGTTCACTGTGCTTGAACCGTATAGCTTGCATTGACTAGCCAGCTATCTCCAATGCTAGTGCCAACATAGATGCGCTAGCAACAGGTGGGGTACTTTCCCCCTTGTTCTCTCTCTTTCCCCTAAGCTCTCTCTACCCTTTCTCTATATCTCCCATCCCTTCTTGCACTCTCCCCACTGCTATTACCATTGGGATTAGGGGTTCCTATCGACTTGACTCTGACAATAGTTTAAGGGGGCATCATCGGTCATAATAGGTTGGGACGACGACGTACAATAGGCCAGCAAATTCCAAACTTGCGGGAATAGCCAGAAAAAACAATAGCAAACTTCGGTGACTTACTGGCAGCTGCTTGCCAGCAACTTTATTCTGGAAACCAGATTTGACTCCAAAATTACCAGGACCAGCAGCACGCAGGAGTTCCCCGGTGACATCTAAACTTTGATATTTAGTTATTTCTTACCGTTTTGATTCTTTGTATTACTCTGTTGCTTGTGATTTTAGTTTTAACGGGCTACTTTTGTGTATTGGTGGATAGTGTTGTATTGTTCTAAATATTAGGCCGGATAGAGTATTTTATGCGTGCCTTCTATTTTCTTACTATTTTCTTATTTTTCCCTATTTTTCTACGGTTGCTGTATTTGTTTTTCAGCTTGGGCTTTTTCGGTTTTTGAATGGTAGCTGTGAGGATTGATGGTAGAATAGGGTCATATCCGAAGGAGCTGGGGTTGAGAGTTGTTTTAGGTGGGCGTGAAGAGGGAAGGGCAGGGAGGGTTGTTCGGTCCATGTCGGGTAGTAGGGCTAGTACGGTGAGGGGTGCTAGAGTTGGATAGAAGGCGAGAGAAGATAGGTTAAGGGTAGGGTCTTGGAACATAGGGACCCTTCAGGGTAAGTCCATAGAGCTGGTGAAGATTCTAAAGAAGAGGAGGATTAACGTTGCGTGTGTTCAGGAGAGTAAGTGGGTAGGGTCTAAGGCTAGGGATGTGTATGGGCATAAGTTGTGGTACTCAGGGAGTGAGAGACATCGAAATGGAGTAGAAATTTTAGTGTAAGAGGAGCTTAGAGAGTAGGTGGTGGAGGTTAAGACGATCAGTGATAGGCCGATGATGATTAAGTTGGTCATTGGGGGATTTTGTTGCATGTCTGTAGTAATTATGCGGTGCAAGTGGGTTTGGAAGAAGAAGTAAAAGTGAGATTCTAGGAGGCGTTGGATGAGGTGGTGATAAGCGTTCCTAGCTCAGAGAAGATTGTCATTGTAGGAGACTTTAATAGGCACATTGGGGCTCTTCCAGGAGGTTATGACGATTTCATGGAGGTTTTAGTTTTGGTGATAGAAATGGAGAGGGAGTTGCTCTATTAGATTTTGTGAGGGCTTTTAGGCTGGTGGTGGTGAATTTTGAGAGGGCTTTTAGGCAGTTATGGCTGCTAAGATAATAAATTTTGAGAGGTTGTATGCAGGGTTAGAGGAGAAAAAAGGGGAAAAGAGGTTGTATAGGCTTGCTAAGGCTAGGGAGCGGAAGGGTTGTGAACTTAACCAAGTAAAGTACATTAAGGGAGAGAATGGTAGAGTATTGGTAGAGGATGTTCATATTAAGATGAGATGGAAGGAGTATTTTCATAGACTTTTTAATAAGGAAGGGGACAGAGGCATTGAGTTAGGGGAGCTGCAACATTCAGAGAAGAGCCATGATTTAAGTCACTATAGATGTTTTAAGGTAAAAGAGGCCAGAGAGGCTATTCGTGGGATGAGAAAGGGTAGGGCGACGAGGCCCGATGAGATTCTAGAGAATTTTTGGAAGTTTGTAGGTGGGGTAGGCTTAAGGTGGTTGACTGATTTGTTTAACGATATTTTCAAGACTACGAGAATGCCTGAGGCCTGAAGATAGAGTACAATGATTCCATTATATAAAAACAAGGGGGATATTCAGAGTTGCAACAACTATAGGGGTACTAAGTTGTTGAGTCATACTATAAAGATTTAGGAGAGGGCGGTTGAGCGGATATTGAGTAGGATCGTGTCTATTTTGGAGAATAAGTTTGGTTTTAGGCCTAGTCGCTCTATGACAGAGGCAATCCACCTAGTGAGGAGATTAATGGAGCAGTATAAGGAAAGAAAAAGGGATTTGCACATGGTGTTCATCGACCTGGAGAAGGCTTATGAAAAAGTCCCTAGGAAGGTTCTTTGGAGATGCTTGGAGGTGAAAAGGGTTCTGGTGGCATACACCAAAGTTATTAAGGACATGTACGATGGAGAGAAGACTCAGGTGCGAATGGCGAGGGAAGACTCAACACACTTTTCAATCGAGACAGGGTTGCATTAAGGTGCGAATCTTTGTCTATTCCTATTTGTGCTGGTTATGGATGTGTTGATTCAGAGTATTCAAGGTAAAGTGCCTTGGTGTATCTTATTTACAGATGATATAGTGCTGATTGATGAGATGCAAGAGGGTGTGAATAAAAAATTAGAGGTATGGAGGCAAACCCTAGAATCTAAGGGGTTCAGGTTGAGTAGGTTCAAGATGGAGTATTTGGAGTGCAATTTTAGTGACTTAAGGTAGGAAGAAAAAGTGGTAGTGAGGTTGGATTCCCAAGTTGTATGTAAAAAGGATAGTTTTAAGTATCTTAGATTTATGATTCAGGGGAATGGTGAGATTGATGAGGATGTCTCTAATCATATTATAGCTGGTTGGATGAAATGGAGGCTTGCCTCTGGAGTGTCGTGTGATAGAAAGGTGCCACTTAGGCTGAAAGGCAAATTCTATAGAGTGGCAGTCCGTCCAGCCATGTTGTATGGAGAAGAGTGTTGGCCTATCAAGAACTCCCATATTCAAAAATTGAAGGTGGCAGAAATAAGAATATTACGCTGGATGTATAGTCTTACAAGAGGGGATAAAATTAGGAATGAAATTATTTGGAAAAAGGTAGGAGTCGCTTCGATGGAGGACAAGATGTGGGTAGGAAGGCTGAGATGGTTTAGGAATTTGATGAGGAGGGGCGTGGATGCCCCAGTTCACAAGTGTGAAAGGCTAGCCTTGGATGGATTTTGGAGGAGTAGAGGGAGGCCAAAGAAATATTAGATAGGAGTGATTAGACATAACATGGAGCAGTTTTAGCTTACCGAGGACATGACCCTAGATAAGAAGGTGTGGAGGTCTTGAATAAGGGTAGAAGGCTAGGGTGAGTACATGGGTTATAGCAAGTAATTAGGAGAGTCCCTATTTAGCTAGGGTAGTAATCGTAGGACTGTGTCGATAGGTAGAAGCCGCTATTCAGGAGAGACTGGGTATGGTGGATAGCTTTGGTCTATGAGTGTAGGTTACTACTAGGCGGGTACCCTATTCTAGATTTTATTTCCTTATTTCTTATTGCTTATGACTCTTATTTCCCCTATCTTGTATTGCTCTGAGTTCTATTTTACTATTTCTGATTCTTTTCTTCTGTTAAGCCACCTATCCTGCTTCACGTTTCATTACCTTTTTTTTATCTTGAGCTGGGGGTCTATCAAAAACAACCTGTCTACTACTTTGTGGGTAGTGGTATGGACTGCATATATTTTACCCTTCCCAGACCCCACTGTGTAGGAATACACTGGGCTTATTGTTGTTGTTGTGTTGTCAACAGGTTAAGGCTAAGCATCAGAGATGTGGTGGCTTGCTTTAGATACTACCCATTTCTGAGCAGAAGTGGGAGCTAATTACTATGTACTTTATAAGTGGGTTACCTCATACTTCTCATAGTTGTAAGGGTCATTGTAGATCGGTTGACCAAATAAGTTCATTTCATTCCTATTCATATTTCATTTATGTAGAGAGATTAGCCTATATTTATGTTTGAAAAATTGTTCACCTTCATAGATTACTCGTGTCTATTATTTTAGATAAGGGCCCAGTGTTTAGTGCTAGCTTCTGGCAGATATTTCAGGAGGTGTTGGGTACTCAGTTTGATCTTAGTAGCACTTTCCACCCTTATTCCAATGGTTAATCAGAATAGACTATTTATATTTTAGAGTATATGCTCTGTAAGTATTTATAAACTTTAGAGGTGAGTTGGTGAAATATTTAGCCTTAACGGAGTTCCCTTATAATAATAGCACCATTTAAGTATTAAGATGGCATATTTGGGATATTTTATGGTAGGCGTTTTAGGACTCCAATTAGTTGGTTTAAGACTTCTAAGATTATCCCCTATGGTACCGACTTGTTTTATGAGTCTTTGTACAGAGTTTGGGTGATTCAGAATAGGCTATAGGCAACTTAGAGTAGGGAAAAAGAGTTATGAGGACCATAGGATTTATGCGTTGAAGTTCAGAGCTAGTGATTGGTTTTTCCTTGGAGTATCACCCATGAAGGAAATGATGTGGTTCAGGAGGAGGAAAGATTTCAATGACAGGTATATCGAGCTGTTTGAGATACTTTGGACCATTGGAGAGGTAGCTTATGAGTTAGCCTTTCCCTCAGACTTTTCAGCTCTTCATCAAGTATTTTATTCATCTATGTTGGTATGCTATGTTTTGGATGAGTCTCACGTGCTTCATTAGGACTCGATTTAGTAGGATAAGAGGTTGACCTTTGTGGAGGATCCTGTCTCTATATTAGCAAAGGATGTCAGACGATTACGCTCTAAAGAGATTCCAAAGATTAAAATTCAGTGGAGGCATCATCTAGTCGAATAGGAAACCTGCAATATTAAGAGTAAGATGGGATCCCAGTATCCCCACCCATTTGATCCTTCAAGTACATCTTGATCCTTTACTTACATGAATGAAAGTCCTTTCAGTAGTGGATATTGTAATGACTCTCCACATTAATACCTACACTTTTGTGTTTTTGGACATTTAGAACTTTCCCATATCGGCTTAAGTTAAACGATCTCGTATACCAATTTTGATAGTTTTGTTACTCTAAAATGTTTATTTAGGCTAGAGGAAACCTTGGTTTGGGTCCTAAGACTTCTAGGTTTGTTTTGGGCTATTGTGTGGAATTTAGCTAAAATGGTATTGGGACCCACGTTAGATTAAAATAACCTCGAATGAAAATTTTAATGGCACTATTGAGTTCAAAATGATGAATTTTATAGGGTACCATAGTTCATTTGCACCACAAGATTCCCAACAAATCTCGAGGGTCCAATTTGAAACTTGAAAAATTACCAAATTTTCTAGTGCAGCTTCAACTGGTGCAGACAAAAAATGACCTTTACATTAGTGAGTCTTTATCCATGTTCACAAATGCCAAGGTCATTAATCATTGAGTTCATGATGCCCTAGGACATGTTCGCGGAGACCAAAGCTATTGGCCATCCATGTTCACAGTGAGTTAGTCGAATTTAAAATCACGTTCACAATAAGGTCCCCATGATTGTGATTAAGGGACCTATGGTTGCATTTAAAGTTGTGGAGCCCGACTCCATTCAATTTTTCTTAATTCCCAACTCCATTAAAACCCCTAAGAGCTTTGAAAATTGTGAAGAGAGATCATTGGGTGTCAAGAGTATTTTGGTGACGTCATTTTGGTCAATTTCTCACCATTATTTATGTAAGTTTCCATTTAATTTCATGATTAATTCTCCGGTTAACTTTAAACCCCAAGTTTAATTGTTGGTGCTGGTTTTGGTCCCACTTATGCTCTTATTTTACCCATTTTTTTGGGGTAAATGACTCTTGATTAATGAAGGACGTATTGACGATTTCAAATGTGTGATTCTGCATGCGAGTCCCAGGTGAGATATTTAGATCAATTCTTAACCCAGAGCATTTATATGCAATATGTTTATTTCTATTCTCATTGTAAAACATAGATTATTATTTTATAGCTTGGCAGCGCTCGGATGCTTCTCAAAAAGGAAATCTTTGGAGTAGTGAACTTTCTTGAGCTTTCGATGGTGTCCAGGTAGGATAGGCTTGCCTCCCTCTTAGATTGAGCTTTATTATGATATTAGTATAGTATTATGCTAGTTTTGGGCGGTATTTGTATCTTGTTCAAAGATTTAAGTAATTATTAATTATTTAGCCGATTAGAAAGGCCCTTTTAGGTATATTTTGTCTTATTCCCATCAAATTGGACTAGTTCAATACCCTAGCAATACTTTAACTTACCTACTACTTCAAGATGAAATTATAAGTCATAGAATAGGTTTGGGGAGGTGCTTGACTTAGCATGGATTTTTTGGACTAATAGTGGATCCCATCAATCTTTGTTTTAGGTAGTATGCTTAGCTTAGATTCCTATAGATTTAAGACGCCTTAAAGTTGCAAATATATTAAATAGAGTAGAAGGAAATTCATGATCTTTGAGCATTATGACACTCGAAGTATTTACCCTAGTTTTGGTTCTAAACCAGCAATTGTTAGCTCCACGTTATTGATTACATTGGCTTCATTTATGGCATACTTAATACATGTCACTTGATTGCTAGTTCTGGTTCAAGTTCGACCTTATGATCAATATGCGACATATTATTTTGATGATTCTATTCTTAGTTTTGATTCAAGTTAAGTATTTATGGTTTGAAGAGGGTTTTTGGTATATTATCACATTTTGGCACACATTAATATTACTATAGTCAGTACTTTCTCCTTGTTTGCATCCGATGGGCTTATGGAGGGCTCAATTGGGTTATTTCTATCTTATTTGTGTCTTCTGTTCTTATGGGGGACCAGTTAAGGGATAGTTAGATGCTGTTTAATTTAAGTTACTTATGCTGTCTATTGACTATTATATCCTAACTTGGACTATTATTTCTGATTTAGCCTTATCCTTGACTTGAGTTTATATTCTTGCATTTTATTATACTTTTTTTTAATTTAGATAAGTCAGTCGATGATACCTACTGAGTACCCATTATTTTGCTACTCATGCTACACTTTTGCAGACTGAGTTTGAGCTACCACCACTGACACTTCATTCAGGCTTGTTTTAGGATTTCAGATGCACACTTTTGCTGATCCTCTCCCGTTTTGTTATTTATGGACAATCTTAACATTTTTGAGACTACATCTGTATTTGATACTATTTAGTACTCTATTCCCTTTTTATTTAGTGTATCTTATACTGACCTTACCAATTTGTGGAATACTTTTTACATATTTCCTCTCTTTCCCCTATTTAGTATTGTTATAATTCTATATAGCTATATAGTTTTCTACTTGCATGTCAAAATTCTGTATTCTTTTATATTCCTTTATTTTGCCTGTCACTTGTCATTCTGGGCTATGATTTGACTTACCTACTGGTGAGTTAAAAGTATGTGCCATCATAACTTGAGAAATTGAGTGGTGAAACATACTCATGCCATCACCTGTGTTACAATACAATTACATTAGTGCGCTTCAATTATTCACACTTTGAGAGAACCAGAGTGCACGTCAATTAGTGCATAACACAAAGTATGAAAGTAAGCAGTCTAACGGGTATATAAATGAACATATGTATCTTAAAACGTAACAATCAAAACATACACTTAATAGTCTAAACCCATTATTAGACTATAATAGAAAATAGTAGCAGTCTATATATATAATTGATTAAATGCTCCTTATTCAGCCATCAAAAATATCTTAAAATACGATTAGAAATAGGAAACATGATAGCAGTCACTAACTACTTCTTTAGTGCAACACCAATCTATTGTGTTCTAGTGATAAATTGTGAATGAAAAATAAAAGGTAAAAAAATAAAGTGAAAGTGAAATGTATCTTCACTTTATGGAAGACATGTTCTCCTATATTGGTGGGATAAAATAAATTTTTCATGCTTAAATATAATAGCATTACTCTAGGTAGCTAGTGAGGCAAGAAGAAGACAAGTCCTGAATTTTGTTTGTCGTCGCTTTCTCGGCTCGATTTTGATTTCAACTTTGGATTTGGATTTGTCAAATATTCAATTGAAAGACCTTCTTTTTGGATAAAATTCATTTATTACTTATTTGTTTAATGATTATTTAATCTAAAATCTAATCTGAAGTTTTTTTCTCGGTTTGTAGATGTTGACATACATTTATGGATGCATATGAAAATGCACATTGAAGGGACACGATCCTTCGATTCATTATTTGAATAACAAAAAGGTGATGCTGCCACACATAGGCATCTACTCCCCTATATGGGATCATAGATGCCAATGCACATCAAGTGAAAACTTTCTATTTTAGTTTGTGGACTAATGTGCTGGAGCATATCCGTATTTTCTTTCGCATATTTATTTGCGTATGGCTTGTCTTTATGAAATTGTGCAACTTTTGATGAGTCATTGCTTCATTTCTAAAGTAACACCTTTTGGCTATAAATATCCAAGTTTTCCTAAGATATTGAAACAGGACTATGAACTTAAAAACTTCTCTATCTTATGAAAACTCAAGGGTCAGTTGAGTGAGTTGGTTGCTCAGTAGAATTTAAGGTACCACTATTATACTGAAGTGAATAATTTTATCTTGGGAGGATATATTCGATAACCTCTATTACTTGAGGGAAATAATTTCCTTAAGGACACACTCTGAATCCAATGGATTTAATTCTTATGTCTTCATTTTTTTTTGTATATTTGTTTACTATTTTCAGAAATAGTTTGAACTTTATTTTTTTGTTCATAAGTTGGGTTGAACTTATTGTTGAAGTTCATATTTTTTAATAATGAGTTAAAACTTTGTTTGGTTTCTTATAATTCAGTATAAACTTATTGTTGAAGCTCACAACATTGAATACAAATTTGTTTACCCAAAAATAACTATCTTAAGGAAATTAGAAATACTTATTTAATTTTTATTGTGTTTGATTTTGTGAAGAGTAAAATATTTTGGTTTTCTACTTCCTCGATTGGAAAAACGTAAAAACTTGACTAATAAATCAATGTGTTTATTCAATTTGAAGAATATAAAGCTTTGCCAATTCACTGTAATTTGTATTGGTTTCTATAGATTAAACCTATGTGCTTTCTACTCCATTTGAATTTTATTCTTATTTGAAGAGTATAAAAACTTCATTAGGAATTAATATTCATTTAGTTAGGAATTTGAAGAACATAAAAACTTCATCATTGATTTAAAAATGTGATAAAAATAAAGTATTTATTGTTAATATTCTAAGATACTAACTGTGTGTCAAAGATTGATTGGAAAATGACAAACAAAACTGAACAATAAATTAATTTAATGGTGAATAGTGGCGTCCCAATAACAACTAATATTACGCCATCCAACCGTTTCATTGCTCTAATAATGGAATCAGTAGAGAAACTATAGAAATATTTTATATGAACTTCAAAGATTGGGATCAAATGATTTTTCTTCGCTTACCTCACTTGGAATATAAAGGTTCATTTGTACATATCCTCATACTCATGAAAAGAGCATACTTGAAAACCACTTTTTGATTTGGAAGATCTAGCGACTCATATCAAGATAGAGGAGGTTAAGAAGTTGTAATAATGGGTTCAAATCATGTTAAAGATGATACTCTAAATAATACGAAGAGAAAAAGTGTAACACCCCGTAAAAAAAAAATCATCTATGTGTTAGCTCGTGGTAATATGCTCTTAGAGTTAAATGACTAAAATTGTGTCAAAGAAATTTAGTCTCATTTTTGACGTCCAAAGTGAGTAAAGTTTAAACCATATATAATGTCCCTAATTTTGACTTTTTATCATGTGGGAAATTGAATGAGCTTTCCGTCGATATAAGATTCGCCCAAATCCGATACTCGGGCAAGAAGTTATGGGTAATTTAAGTTCTAGTCATAAAACACCGTCATTTTAGTGCTTGGTGCATTGCGAAGAGGGCCTATTTAGAAATTGTCAAATTTCAGTAGCATAGCGCGATTGTGGCACGTCACACTGAAGTTTCAGGTCCCAACCAGTGGGACAATGTGATGTCTCCGCGTCACAATTACCTGAAGAATGCCACTCATCGATCACGGCTAGGCCCTAGTTTTGGTGGTGACAAACTTGGTATTAGAGTATGATTCATGGTCACAGGGTGTCTGCGAGATCGTGTCGGGTAGAACCTTGTTTATAGGTGTGTAACACACCATACTTATAAGTAGGAGGCTACTAGGATTTTAGGAATGTTTCTCTTATTTGTGGTTTAGTTCATTCTTCAGATTCTAATTCGTCCCCTAATCGATCATCTCTTGTGTTTCAGAAAAACAATCATGCCTCCCTGTCATACTATCGATCAGAATACATAGACAGATGAGGTCCATCCCGCTCATGGGATGAGGACCCGAAACATATCTCAGATTTCGGAGATTGATGCTACTCCGGGAGTCTCACCTACTTAGACTAGCCAACTTAGGGCACCTAGAGCTCCCCGGACGAGGACAAACCGCACTCAGCCTCGCAAGAGAGAGGTACCTAATGTAGAATTCAGACAGTCCATTCACAGGCTTGCCCAGTTGGTAGCCACACAGAATCAATGGTTGGAAGATATTGGGTCTGCATCTATTATGTTTGAGGCTACAAGAGTGGGCCATTTCATGAGAATGAACCCGCCCAAGTTTACTGGTACCAAGGTAGATGAGGATCCACAAGAGTTTGTGGATGAGATGGAGAAAATCTGTAAGGTGATACATGTAGATAAGGTAGATGGGGTTAAGTTAGTGGCATACCATATTAAGGATGTAAAAAACCAATGGTATAACGAGTAGGAAGATTCAAAGAGTGAGCATGCTGAGCCCACAGTTTGGGTCAAGTTCGTGGAAGCCTTCCTTGATTGATTCTTTCCTCTCGAGCTGAGGGAGGCCAAATCTGAAGAGTTTATAAATCTAAAGTAGGGTTAGATGAGTGTCCAGGAATACACTCTGAGGTTCAACCAACTAGCCCGTTATGCTCTAGAGATGACTAGTAACATGAGAGCCCGAATGAGGAAATTTGCATCCGGCCTTTCAAATGACTTAGTGCTTGAATTCAGGAAGCAATGTTGAATCACGACATTGGATTTTTCTAGACTATCAGTCTACATGCAGAAAGTTGAGGAAAATAAAAAAGAAAATTGCTTAATCCAGAGAGAAAGACAAACAGGGAAAGAGAGCCAAAACAATAGACCAGAGCTATAGTCTGCAGCAATACTCTTATGATAGATATTGTTATAAGAAAACTCTACCAAAGGTAGATGCTCCACCCAAATGCCACCATAATCAGTCACATAGGCTTGAAGCATATCTTTCAATGTCTGAATAGTTCTTTTCTCCTGCCCATCCAAATACGGATGGAAAGAAGAACTCAACTTACCTGAGTCCCCAACCCTTTCTAGAAAGACGCCAAAAGTGGAACATAAATTGTGTTCCATGATCGGAAATAATAGAAACAGGCACCCCATGTAATTTCACAAACTTTTAAAGATAAAGCTTCACATAATCCTCCACCGAAAAGTTAGTCTGCACAGGAAAGAAATGTGTGAACTTAGCTATCCTATCCACAATGATCCAAATTGAATTAAATTGGTTTTGAGATCGAGGAAGACCGATAACAAAATCTATATTGATCTTCTCCCACTTCCATTCAGGCAACTCAATTTCTTGATACAACACACCAAACCTTATGTGCTCAACCTTAACTTGTTGACACACCATGCACTTGGACAGCAATCCAACCACGTCCTACTTCATGCCATTCCACCAATAGATCTCCTTGAGATCATGGTATATCTTAGTAGAACCAGGATGAACAACATAGCGCGACCCGTGCAACTTAGCCAAGATCCTCTCCTGCAAACCATCTACATTAGGAATATACAACCTCCCTTGGTACGGCAAAGCACCATCGATGATAATCTCAAAATCTTCCACCTTTTGCTCACCAATGTTATCCTTAATTTTTATCAAGGAAGAATCCAACACTTGTTTCTCCTTAATCTGTTCTCCAAGAGACAATATAACCACTTCTTGCACCGTCATACCACCATCTGTAAAGTCCAAGAGATAAACCCTAAGATTTTCCAAATGGTGAATATCCTTCACCAATTCTCACTTCTCTTCATCCACATAAGCCAAACTACCCATGGATAACTTTCTAGGTGTATTAACAACCACATTAGATTTACCTGGGTAGTAGTGAAGACTCATATCATAGTCCTTGAGAAGCTCAAGTCATCTCTTCTTCCTAAGATTCAGCTCTTTCTGCAAGAACACATACTACAAACTCTTATGATTAGAAAAGATATCCACGAGAACACCCTACAAATAATGCCACCATATTTTTAAACCAAACTGTAATACCCCAAATTTTTTATGTCATAAACATCTAATTTATTTTCTCATAAAATCAGATCCAGCCTAAAGTAATGGTTACTCATAAGTTGACGCCCTTATTTCTTTATCAGCCATATAGTTATTTTCATGAGAATTCATACAATTACAAATTAGTTTAGTAACTCATTATGTTTAAGATACAGTTATTCAGTTTATTTTAGTTGTGCATGATAGCTTATAACCTCATATTCCTTAGTATTTTCAGCTTAATATCCACATTCGAGGTTGAATGGTCCCAAGAGGGAGATATTATAACACTCCATATTTTTTCTAGCTTAAAATTTGTTCCTAGAATGTTAAGAGTGTGCTTCAAAAATGGATAACCTTTATTTCAAATAGAATTTTCAAATTTAGACCTTCCATTATGTGGGAAATTTAATAAGCTTTCCATAGATATTAAATTCTCCTATATCTAATACTCGTTGAAGAAATTAGAGCATTGTTAGTAATGCAGTGTTCCACCTGGGCACTCACCACGTCACGATGGATGCCAAAATGGCAATCGTCACATTCTAGTGGACCTTCATGATATTGGCGTGTCATGGAGAGGTCCAAATTCTCAATTTTCAATTTCAAGCGGTGCAGCGCGACAGCACCGCATCACACCAGTGTGTAAATTTGCACTCGTCCTTTTCCAGTAGCTTAACGTAATTTGAACATATCACGGTGAAGCTGTAATTGTCATACTCTTGAACCATTATTTGAATTCTTGTGTCATGAATTTAATCCTAAGTATATAAAGTCCTTATTAGGTGAATAATGTTCATAGAAGTCACTTCGAGCCAAGTGGAGCTAAGAGCATTAGATTCGACCAAAATTTGAAATTCAATCCTACAAGGATCTATTTTAAACATGTATAACATTTTATATATGAGAAATTTTCCATCCCAAGAACCATCAAATTGTAGATAATTGAATTAACATTACGAAGATACCAATTTTGCAAAAATCCGATACCCGAGAGAAAAGTTATAGCCATTTTAGTGTGAGACAGTAAGCTGTGGCAATGGTAGCGCATCACACTAAAGGGAGAAATCGTGATGCGGGTTACGAATTTTTTCTTTAAAGTAGTAAGGTGCAATGGGTTCTTTTCTCAGCTCAACCCAGATCATAAAAACACAATCTAAGGCTTCAAATTGGGCATTATTTGCCCCAATTCTCCAATTTTTCCCTCAAGAACAACCCTAATCAATTCCCCTAAGAATCATCAATCCCATCATCTTCTCCTCAACAAAAAGATCAAAGAATTTAGGGTTTCTAATCCAAGAACTTCAAGAATGATATCAAGATTATCTCCAAAGTATTCAAAGTTCAAGATTTTACATTCAAGTTCATCATCTAACTCCAAGGTTCAAGTTTTCTTCATCAAGTCAAGTCAATTAAGGTATGTAGAGTTTGAACAAGGACAATCCTTTTGTCCTTGTGCCCAAAACTTATTTTAAATTATAAATTACGGAATTTTATGTGATTTCTCATGAAATTGAAGTTAGGGTATATACCCAATTTATATTGTTTGGAGATTGTGATATTTCAAGTGGTTGAATGTTGAGTTACATGACTAATTTCCTATATATGCATGTAATGCAAATTTCCATATTTTTTTAATTGAGTTTAAGCATGATATTGAGAATCTTGATTTTATTATTTTGATATTATTGAAGTATTTTCAAGAAGCATGATGAGTATGATTCGAGACGTTGATTAAAGGTTTCCAATTGAGTTCTAAGCATGACATTATGATTTTGACTTCATTATCTTGACTTGAATTTCTAAAGTGTTTCAAGATTATGATTGTAAGCATGAAGCTTATTGGGAATTTACATGAGTTTGAAACATTGGCTTTAAGCCCAAGATTGAGTTTTGATATTTTAAGAAGATTGTATTTTTAGCATGCTTTGATAAGCAAGTATTCAGATTTTTTTACAAGAAAGTTGATGTTTCGATCTTAAGCTAAAATAGGAATCCACTTTATCCTTATAGTTTATGACTTAAAGCAAAGAGAAGCATAATTGGTTTTCATTATGTTGTTTTAAGATGGATTTTCTAAAAGTTTTGAGCCTAAGTATGGGAGTAGTATTTAGCACCGAGTTGGGTATGATTCCAAGGTCTCATGCCCCAGAACTATGTGCTACCATAGGGTTATGAATGCCTATAGTGGGCTAAGATAGTGATCACTAAAGTTAAGGTTCTATTCCGATGGCAAGGGTAGAACAGCTCTCCCCAACGTGGGTAAGATGTTGGAATCCATATCATCTCACATGGTTTATGTCGGTTAGAAGAAACTCCCACAGTCTCCAAAGATCAAAGTCTCTATGTTCCAAAGTCCCATAACCTTCCAGTTTTAAAGAAGTCCCTTATTCTTTATAAGATAAATGTATTAGTTTTGAAAGCAATTGTTCTAAGATTTCTCTTGGTTACAAGTTTTGAGAATAATATGGAGAACACATATTTTAGAAGTAAATGTAATGACTCAAGTGATTTATATTACATGCTTCCTTATTCATGATTTTTGAGATTTAGATTTCAGTTTTTGCTCAAGCTATGTAAGTCATTTATATCAGCATGCATGATTTCTATAAAGATTGATGATATTATTTAACTATTACATACACCCCCATATACTCAATACTTCCTCAAAGTACTAATCCATATATATTTCTATATGCTACATTGTCTCATAATGTAGGTACAAGTAGTAGCGCATATACCATATTCAGTCAGTTCACAGCTTCCAATCAGTAGGTGATGAGTCCTTTTGATTCAAGGGCTCAAGTTAGTTATATAGCTTGAGAAGTATTTTATTTTATTTATTCAGTCCTATTGAGTTCGGATAGTTGGGAGTCATGACCCAGCTACCTATAGTCAATATTAGCAGAGGCTTCATAGACAGTCAATGGTGTTAATATATTAAATTTTAGTTTTGTTAGTAAAAGCAAAGTTTTAATCTTGTAAATTTTGATTTCTATTGATCAAGTTTAGAGAAATTTTATATTTCCACTGATTTTGTTCAGATTTATGTATTTTATTCAGTTGCTTGTAAGTTTACAAGCAGAAGGGTTAGCTTGAGATTACTTGTGACCCTAAACACCTTGTGACATCTCGAGGCCTATTTTTGGGGCATTACAAACTTTGTATCAGTGCACAAGGTTCAAGTGTCCTAGGGAGTTTGTGAAGCCGTGTCTAGTAAAGTCTTGCAGAACCGTACGGAGATGTCTGTACTTTTTTTCGAGTGAATATAAGGCATTTAGGAAATATTTCTATTCTTTGAACTCACAAATTGTACTATATAAAGGGTCTCTAAGAAACTTATACGGATTCTCATCTTACTCTACTCGGGCCATCTCTGCCTTATTTTTAAGGTATCAGAAATAGTCAAGCTTGAACCTTTGCTGCTAGGGCTTTCTCACATAGTCTCTTCAGATAGTTATGGGATTATAAGGAGGCTATAAAGTATCCCATCAGTTCTTTTAAGTTCCAAAGTTTGAAGGGCTTTATTCATATTTATGGAAAGTCGTACACTAAGACCTAGTCAGGTGTGCTTTTAGACTCCTCCTCAGAATCCATAATGATAATCTATACTTCTCTATCTATGTACTATTCTTGAGGTAACATAATCGGAAAGTTCTAATTCCCTCCCCTGATAATGCTCTCAGACTTGCTAGCAAGAAGTTTTAGAACTCTCACAAAGCAGCTTGAGATGAACCTTCTAATGTGTTATAAGTCCCACAAGTTTAAAGTTATGTCCTCATTCTTATGAGTCGTTCATCTAAGAAAGAGTAAGATGTATATTCTTAGATCATTAATTATTGTCTATCAAGTTTCCATCTTTTGTAATTTTGTTATCATTGTGTTGTTAAAACTAAAAGTCTAGTGAAGCCGTGTGGGGCTCTTTCAATTCACTAGCATAGTTGTTTTGTTATTCATCTCATTTTCTAGTTCAAAACACAAAATCAAAGTTTAGTAAAGTTGTGTGAGGCCTATTTCAATTCACTAGCAATTTGTTATTTATCTTGTTGTTCTTGTGTTGGTTGGAACTGGGGGTTTAGAGGTGTAGTGACAAGAAAAATGGTGAAGGTGATTTATTGAATGTATGTATAGCCAAATATTTTTGCATAAGATTGAGTTAGTAATAAAGTGTTATGTCCTTGTGTGTTAATTTAGTAGGATGTAGAGAAGGAGTTATTAGTTAAGGTGAATTGTTATTTGCTTGAAGAATGAAAAGAGTTGTTGACGGTGTTTGTTGCCCAAGAAAAGTATAGGTTATTGATGAAGGTAGTTGGTGGAGGAGTATTATTAATTTAGGCGTCCCTGAGATTGCCAGGGGGAATTTAGTTGAAACTTATAGAACTATGAACTAAGTTTAGTGGTATAAAAATGGTAGATAGTAATAATATGTAGAAGAAGGATGCGTTAATGGATTTTAAATAAGATAGATCATAGGATTGAGATTGATCCTTACTATTATGAAGTTTTAGCAGATTAATGTTTTTAGATGTTTGGCATGTAAGAATATTGTGTGAAGTTGTGGTTTATCATAGCTAGAACTAAACGCTAAGTTTGAAAAATTTATAGTCATCAAAGTGGATGAAATAATTTCTTGGTTAGTGTTGCTAGTTATATGGAAGGGATCTAGTAGGCTTGAATAGTGTATACAAGAAGTTTGAGTTCAGTTATCTGCAATTAAGTATGATGCTATATGTATGGGGAAGAAGTATGCTCAAGGAGATATAGGGTTGCATTATTTCTAAGGTTATTACGTGTTGTGTGTGATTAGTAGTACGTTGAGTTGCTAAGTGTAAGGATACTAGTTATATATATATGATGTTCTTAATAGCTGAGCTAAGGAGTTATGGGTAGATGATGTTGAGCCTTTTTGTTGTGATTTTGATTCTCATGGTTTAGAAATACAAGTTTAGAGAGATGATATTAGAAAGCTATGACATGGGTAGTTTGGTTTATTGAAGATTGATGATGTCCGTGTTAAGTGTTAGAATCTAAGTTTGAATCCTTGAAGATTGAGCGAACAGAAGTAAGATTTGAAGCTCTAGGCGGTGTGAAATAAAGATCTGGTGATACCCTGAAGATTCTAAGTTAGAGAGTATTTAAGTTGTTATATGATGACTTTTGAGGCTATAGAAATATAAGAGTTGAATCTCAGAAGGAGGTACTAGCATTGGGAGTTATACGTTAAGACGCAGTCCTTCAGGGTAAGTTTAGTTTTATATGCATTGATTTTACGCCAGACTCTTGAGTAAAGTTATTGCAGTTTAGATTAGAGTTTACATAGTGGTTTCCAGATTTAGAGTGATGGCTTAAAGATAAGGGGATAGATGATAGGGTAAGTAACTAAGTCAGACTTCCAGATTCTAGTAGTGATGATGAATACTTGAGTGGATAGGAGAAAGAAAATGTGTTATGGCTGGGAAGATTGTTGTATGTTTGTTTTATGTAGGTTTGTAAATGAAGGAATATTGAGGTGAAGCTTTTTGTGTATGAATTGGTTAGTTGGGAATATTTTATGGGTGTCTTCCTAAGAATTGAATAGTGTATGAAAGTTGTTATTGATAGGGGTATTGGAGAATATTAGAAAGATGCTTTCATGTGTGTTTGTTTAGAAGTGCATACGGGGTTATGAAGATAGGCTTGAATGTCATATTTGTACATATGTGGATAGATGTATTGTACGTTAAGTAAGATCCTAGTAGAAGGTTGAATATAGTTGTTGAAGTGGAATGTACAGTATGAGTTAACCCGTTTAGCCAGTAATTCAGTCTAGCAGCCATACAGACAAGTTTCTATGGTTTTCAATCTTCCCATCTAGTCATATCATTCTAATAGGAAATTTGCTCACTTCGTGTACCTTGCGAATACAGATTAGGTTGTGCATCAGTTTCAAAAACTAGATGATCAGTCATGATTCAATTCGTAAGCTTCTTATTTGTCATCTCAGTCTTTTTCTAGTATTTCAATCAAATCAGTATCATTCGGGGACGAACGATCCCAAGGAGGAGATGTTGTAATACCCTGAGTTTTTCATGTCATAAACCTCTCATTCATTTTCTCAGGAAATCAGATCCATCCAAAAGTAATGGTTACTCATAAGTTGACGCCTTCATTTCTATATCAGCCATATAGCTATTTCATAAGAATTTATGCACTTGCAGATCAGTTCAGTAACTCATTATGTTTAAGATAGAGTTATTTAGTTTATACTAGTTGTGCATGATAGTTTATAACATCATATTCCTCAGTATTTTCATCTTAATTATCCATATTCGAGGACGAATGTTTCCAAGAGGGAGATATTGTAACACGCCATATTTTTCTAGCTTAAAATTTGTTCCTAGAATGTTAAGAGTGTTCTTAAAAAATGAATAACATTTATTTCATACAGAATTTTCCAGATTTAGACTTTTCGTTGTGTGGGAAATTGAATAAGATTTCCATCGATATCAAATTCGCCGAAATCCGACACTCGGTGAAGAAGTTAGAACATTGTTAGTAATGTAGTGTTCCACATGGGCACTCAGCGCGTCGCAGTGGATGCCAAAATGGAAATCGTCACATTCCAGTGGAAATCCATGATATTGGCGTGTCTCGGAGAGGTCTAAATTCAAAATTGTCAATTTTTAGTGGTGCAACGCGATAGCATCGCGTCTCGCACTCGTCCTTTTCCAGTAGCTTAAAGCGATATCAATGCGTCGCGGTGAGGGTGTAATTGTCATACTCTTGATCCATAATTCAAATTATTGTTTCATTACTTTAATCCAAAGTATATGAAGTCTTTATTAGATAGATAATGTTCATAGAAGTCACTGAGAGCCAAGTGGAGCTAAGAACATTAGATTCGACCAAAATTTGGCATTCAAACCTACAAGGGTCTACTTTAAACATGTATAACATTTTATATACGTGGAATTTTCCATTCCAAGACCCACCAAATTTTATATAATTGAATTAGCTTTCCTATGATACCAATATCACAAAAATCTGATACCCGAGCGAAAAGTTATAGCCATTTTAGTGTGAGGCAGTGAGCTGCTGCGATGGTAGCGCGTCGCGTTAAAGGGAAAAATCGAGATGCGGATTATGAATTTCTGCTTTAAAGTAATAAGGTGCAATGGAGTCTTTTCCTACCTCAACCCAGGTCATCAAAACGATCTAAGACTTCAAATGGGACAATATTTTCCCCCATTCTCCAATTTTTCCCTCAAGAACAACCCTATTCAATTCCCTCAAGAATCATCAATCCCATCATCTTCTCTTCAACAAAAGGATCAAAGAATTTAGGGTTTATAATCCAAGAACTTCAAGAATGATATCAAGATCATCTCCAAAGAATTCAAAGTTCAAGCTTTTACATTCAAGTTCATCATCCAAGCTCCAAGATTCAAGTTTTCTTCATCAAGTCAATTATGGTATATGGAATTTGAACAAGGTCAATCCTTTCGTCCTTGTGCCCAAAACTTATTTTAAATTATAAATTACTGAATTTTATGTGATTACTCACGAAATTGAAGTTAAGGTTTATACCCAATTTATATTGTTTGAAGATTATGAGATTTAAAGTGGTTGAATGTTGAGTTACATGACTAATTTCCTATATTTATGCATGTAATGCGAATTTTCAGATCTTCCCAATTGAGTTTAAGCATGATATTGAGATTCTTGATTTTATTATTTTGATATTATTGAAGTCTTTTCAAGAAGCATGATGATTATGATTTGAGACGTTGATTAAAGGTTTTCAACTGAGTTCTAAGCATAACATTGTGATTTTGACTTCATTATCTTGACTTGAATTTCTAAGTGTTTCAAGATTATGATTGTAAGCTTAAAGCTTATTGTGAATTTACATGAGTTTGAAGCATGGGCTTTAAGCCCCAAGATTGAGTTTTGATATTTCAAGAAGATTGTATTTTTAGCATGCTTTGATAAGAAAGTATTAGCGCATATACCATATTAAGTCAGTCCACAACTTCCAGTCAGCAGGTGATGAGTCCTTTTGATTCAAGGGCTCAAGTAAGTTATACAACTTGAGAAGGATTGTATTTTCTTTATTCAGTTGTATTGAGTTGGGATAGCTAGGAGTCATGACCCGGCTACCTATAGTCAGTATTAGTAGAGGCTTCATAGACAGTTAGTGGTGTTAATGTATTAAATTTCAGTTTTGTTGGTAAAAGCAGAGTTGTAATCTTGTAAATTCAGATTTGTATTGATCAAGTTCAGAGAAGTTTTATATTTCCGCCGATTTTATTTAGATTTATATATTTTATTCAGTTGCTTGTAAGTATGCCAGTAGAAGGGTTAGCTTAGGATCACTTGTGACCCTAAGCACCGTGTGACGTCTCGGGGCCCATTTTTGGGGCATTACACAAACACAACGGCCAACATCTCCAAATCATGAGTAGGATAGTTCCTCTCAGGCACCTTCAGCTGCCTGGAAGAATAGGCTATCACCTTCTCATGCTGCATCAACACACAACCAAGAACAACCCGAGATGCATCATAATAAACCACGAGCCCATCATTGCCCCTCGACAAAGTCAGAATTGGAGCCGAAGTCAACTTATCCTTCAACTTCTCAAAACTCCCCTCACACACATCTAAATAAGAAATCTTAACCTTCTTCTGAGTTAATTTAGTCAAAAGAGCAGCTATCGATGAAAAACTCTGCAAAAACCGCCTATAATACTTGGCTAAACCCAAGAAGCTTCAAATATCAAATGAAGTCGTAGGTCTAGGCTACTTCTTCACCATAGCCACCTTCTGCGAATCCACCATGATCCCGTCACTAGAAATGATATGACCCAAGAAAGTCACAGCATTCAACCAAAACTTGCACTTACAAAAATTAGCATATAATTTCTATTTCTTTTAACTCTGCAACACTACACAGAGGTGATTATCATGAGCCACCTCACTCTTCGAATACACTAGAATATCATCAATAAACACAATGACAAATTAGTCTAAATACTATCGAAACACCCTATTCATCAAATCCATAAATGCCGCTGGAGTATTTGTTAATAAAAATGACATCACCAAAAACTCATAATGCCCATAGCATATACGAAAAGCCATCTTTGGGATATCCACCTCCCTAATCTTCAACTGATGGTACCCTGACCGAAGATCTATCCTAAGGAAGAACTTGGAACCCTGCAACTGGTCAAATAGATCATCTATTTGAGGAAGAGGATATTTGTTCTTGACCATTACCTTATTCAACTATCTATAGTCGATGCACATACAAAGAGAAACATCCTTTTTGCGTACGAACAACACCGGTGCACCCCATGGAGAAACGCTAGGACAAATAAACCCTTTGTCCAGAAGATCCTTAATTTTCTTCTTAAGTTCCCTTAACTCAGCTGGAGCTATACTATACTGAGGAATAGAAATTGGACGAGTGTCCAGAAGCAAATCTATACCAAACTCTATTTCCCTATCCGGGGGAACACCTGGAAGATCATTTGGAAAGACCTCTGGAAACTTATTAACTACCGAAACTGACTGTAACGAAGGACATTCTGAGTTAGAATCTTTAACCCAGATCAAGTGATAAATACAACCCTTAGAGATTAACCTCTGAGCTCTAAGATAAGAAATAAACTTCCCCCTTGGTGCTAAGGAACAACCTTCCCATTCTATTTTTGGCTCACCAGGGAACCAAAAGATGACCCTACGGGTTCGGCAATTCAAATTTGCATAACAAGAATGCAACCAACCTATGCCTAAGATTACATCAAAATCTACCATACCCAACTCAAATAGATCTACTGAAGTCTGTCTACCACTCACAGATACCACACACCCTCATAGACCCGTTCAGTAATGACCAAATCTCCTATCAGTGTAGAAACAAAAAATATATCTGAATTTATCTCCAGATCAAAACCAAAAGACACAGCTATATAAAGAGTCACATATAAAAGGGTAGAACCTAGATCAAGCAGATAATATACATCATAAGAGAAAAGTTGTAAAGTACCAGTAACAACATCAGGTGATACGTTGGATTCTTGATGGGACTCCAAAGCAAACAACCTATTTCGACCAGCATTAGAACCAGCAGTAGTAACAGAACCAGATGCCGCACCACTGGGTGTAGAAATAGAAGATAAATCCACCATAGCCTCATTCGCCCCCATAGTGACCTTGTTACACAAACAATCCCTAAGCCAGTGGCCTACTTGGCCATACTTTAATCACTTTTCTCTTTTCTCCTCACAGAATCCCGATTAGGATGACCGTAAAACTAATAAGGAGGACACGAAAAAACAAACTGACCTCTGCTTGCCTGAGACTGGTCTCCCTACGCTTGAGAATTATCACTACCGTGGTGATGTCTGTTGCCTGACTATTGGGGGTGAGAAGCACTGGCAGTAGAGAAGGAACCAGAACTCCGCCACTTTTTTTCTACCATTTCCCACCGTCTCGACCATCCTAAGATTGTGCACTTCCCTGATAAGATAGACTGCCCTACTTACCCTGCCTGTATCCATATTTTACCTGTTTTCTCTTCTCATCCTCAACCTACTGCATATGAAGAATCATCCTTGACATATAAATATCCTTCATGATCAAAATAGTCTTGCTCTTCAGAATTAGATCTCTATTCATCCCAGAAGAGAACTTTCTCACTCTCAACCTCAAATCAGCCACCAAATCAGGAGCATACCTCGACAACTGATGGAACTTTAAAGCATACTCTTTTATAGACATTTTCCCTTGCCTGAAGTTTATAAACTCCTTCATCTTAGCTTCCCTCAATTATTGAAGAAAGAACCGATCCATAAAGGCATAAGAAAAGGCCTCCCACAAACTATCCTCTTCTATATCACCCTTATCTCTATCCTACTTCTCATACCATAGATAAGTAACCTCTTTGAGCTGATAAGCTACAATGTTTACTCCTTCTACATTAGTATCCCTCATTACCTAAAAGATCTTCTCCATCTCATCAAGAAAGCCCTATGGGTATTCCTCCACCTTCACTTCCATAAAAGTCAAAGGACCCATCTTCATAAACTGTCTAAGCCTAGAAGCCTCAGTAGACACTATACTATCATACCTCGCTCGGCCTGAGTAGCAACTAGTTGGGCAATAGCATGCATAGACTAACGAAACTTCATATTTGTCATATTGCCCTGAGGAATCTGGGGAGTAGTAAGAGGAATAAGAGGAACTTTGGTACAGTAACGAATAGGACTATGAGATTAAAAATGAACCCTGGGAGTAAAACGTGCTCCCTTAGCATCACTTACAAATAAGATAGAAGAATTTTCTTGTGTTCCAGATTAAGGAGACATGATATGAAAGATAAACAAACAAGGATTAGAGGAGATTCTATGACTAAAAAGTCAAGCTTGAAGAAAGAATATCAAGAAAGTGAAACATTCCTAAATGTCTTGCAGCCTCTCACTTGTGAGTGTGGCATACTACACACCCCTAAAATAGACTCTACTCGACACGACTTTGTAGACTCCCAATTGACCATGAACCTAGGCTCTGATACCAATTTGACATAGCCCAAATTAGGGCCTTGTTGTAATGGGCATCCCAAATGTAACCAAGACTGGGGACCACCACATTAACCCAACCTAACCAACTTATATAGCCTTAGATAAGCTAAATTTTGAGCATATAACAAGATTACATAATGCTCTCATAAATACTTTGGGATAGGTTCTCAACCATGAATGACCCAACTAACTCTAACCATACCAAACCAACCATACATACCATACCAAACCACTTAGAAAATATCAAACATAATATGATAATCAAACCCAAAATGTAATACAAAGGACTAGTGAGAAATTATGTTTGATGATGCCAGCCACCCATTTTATTCCCATTCCAAGGCCAACACCAATACCGATCCCATCCATACCAACCCCCTGGAGTACTATAAAGCCTCTATCCAAAAAATACAAATGTCCGATTGGGACATGCCCCCAACCATTGCCAAAACCAATATTCAAAAAGAAAGTAAAAAGTCTAAGAATGTCCAATATAAAATGATGCCTTCCGAAAGGATGGAAGCTCACTACTTCAGTCCAATAAGCTATCCTCGAATCAAGTACTATGAAGAAGGAATCGAATGATCAGTTCTTGTATAGCGTGATTATACAGCCACTAGTAGATGGGTAAGTGGGTGAACACTAGCATGAAACTCATGATAAGGATAAAGTAATGCCAGTTATCAAAACCCAGTGAAAACCATTCAATGCAAACAACCATACATATATATAAGTTCAGGGAAAATGGGTCGGGTTTAGCATGCCATTAAAACCTTTACTTAGGTTGTGCAGCTTAGCCGTCCTACCACCTACAAGCCATATAAGTTCAGCTTCCCTTGCTGAAAGAGTCTCAGTGCGTGTAGCCGTATGACTAGCCAATATTATAGGGGTGACTCGTATATCCCTCAAATATAAATGTGACACTCGCACGTGGCCATCAAATTCCCCTCATATTGGCAAATATGAGATTTCAATTTTGATCCTATTGGGATCACTACCTTCCATGACTTAGCTTACACTTCCCGCCATAATGGCTAAATTAAAACCAAGTCCAAGCAATCCAATTCTCCTTCTATTAACTAAGTCTATTTAATAATCCAATGGTATCGTCATATCACCATACTTGGAAGCATTATCCATAGACAAACCATTTAGATTAAGGGGACATTCAAGTGACCTATCATTAGCCATACTAAACCTCTTGGGAGACTAACATATTCTCCACAAGCATTACCAATTATATTTTAACCTTTGCAAACCATTGAAAAACATTTAAGGTTTCATATATAAGCAGAAAACAAGAAAGAGTTCCATTAACATAAGTTAATGCAATAAACATATCTTTGTAAGCATTTTATCAAATACCTTGGGGGCATAATATAACCAAAACCAAGTTCCATTACCATTAAACCATTACCTTGCAATTCAATTGTCTGATACAACCTTTAATGCATAGAAAAAATAATTAAAACCATAGGAAATCATAACCAAGCATTTAACATTAAATCCCCCAAATCAATAGTTCAAAGCCATACTCATGTAAGAGAAAAATCATGAAATCAACTATGTAACCATGCCTTTAATTGAAATTACAATTAGGGAATAAATCATGCCTTAAACCAAGAAGATTGATTTAAAGGATTCACCAAGACAAGCCCCAAAGTAATCCCTTAGTTAAAACCCTAGTTCTTTTCCCCAAAAGTACTTGAGAGAAGTATGATATGTTTAGGAAGAGTTTCTAAGTGTTTAAGAGTAAAATAATGGGATAATAACCTTCTAAGTGTATTAAGTTTTGGGTCCTTATCAGCGTAAGTAGGAAAATATCCAAAATACCACTACTTAAATCCTATAAAAACCCAACAAAAGGTCATGACTGACCTCCTTAAGAGTCGTAACCTCCCTTATGGTTGACGCCCATCCAATTGTAACAAAGCCTAAGCCATGGACCAAACACTGTCTGGTATACGACTCATCCACCTAAGTCATAATCTCAGCATACGATGTATACCCATGAACTGTATCCCTGGCAGAATGTAACAATAGAAGCATCAAGCACTATTTACTTTACGAGTCACCTATACAACTCGTACCCAACTATATGACACTCACCCTTAAGTCGTATCCATTCCAGTGACCAAAACTATCCCACCAACTAACACTAGTCAGCTTACGACAAGACTTCACCACTCGTACCCCAGCATACGGATCATACCCCAGCATACAGCTTCTACCATGAGTCGTATTGGGCATGAAGAATAGGATTCCAGGAATTTTTCTAAGGGTCCAAACCTTGGAAGCTTCAGTATGTAAGATGCTTACTTAGTTCCCATTGTGTGTTGAATCAAAGACTTGAGCGGTTTGTTTTACCTAGGTTGTAGGATTGTCAGTTAGGAAAGGATCATAGGTCGTTCTTGAACTTAGTCCACTTTTAGCCCCAAAAACTTCCAAATATGAATAAGTATCCCTTGATCCCTATTTTAAGTCTGTCTAGACTGTTTTTCATATTTTCACTATTCACCTTCCCATTTTAATTACAATGAAATTTTTTTAGCCCTGGTCCTCCTTGTATATTGTGCACCTCAACTTAGGCAAATCACCTAAGTTGAGGGTGGCTATCACAAGGGTGCGTGATTAGAAGTGGGTATGAAGAAGGGTGTAAATTAGAGGAAAGAAAGTAGGGATGAGTGTGGTAGAAAAAGAAAGGAAAAATGGAAAAATAAAATCAAGAATACAAAAAATAAAGATTTGAAAAAGAAAATTAATAAATAAAAGAAACTGCACCCAGCCTGAATAAGTAATACAAGAAAAAAGGGAGAAATAAGGGTGGAATGAAAAAAAAGTTGGTTGATAAGTGGACCCCTAAAGTAATTGTAGTGCCAAGGAGGCTTAGTCACTAAATTTCCCAAATATACCATGCCATCCCCCAAGCCTACGTTACAAGCCGAGTGAAGTCCTATAGTGATCCTGATGCGACTGTCTGAAAACTAAGGTAAAGAAAATAAAGGCAGGCCTATGGTATTCTGTACACATTATGGAACTTTTTATTATTGTGAGTTCCTCATGGTCATCCCCGCATTAAAATACAAGATTCTATTGAGTGAGTGGGACTTCTTTATTGTGAGGGTACATGGGTTGTGGTTCTATCTTCTTATCTGTTTGAATAGTGTAATTTGTACATATGCTTGATTATTTATTGCTAATGTAATGACATAGCTTGATTCCCTTGTGTCATATTGTTGGGCTACATTGATTCACATAGTTGGTTCTGAAAAGAAAAATTAGGAGGGGGTGATATTTTTTAGCTGAATTTGATATTGACTGCCAAAGGTATATTACGTTCCTCTTGGTTAAGCATTGTTGTATTTTTTGTATTTTTATTACCTAAGGACATGCAAACATTCTAAGTTGAGGGTGTTTATGTGTCATGGTTTCAGGGCTCTTTCAATGCTTAAAGTAAAAAAATATCCAAGTACTTAGGTTTGTTTTGGTATATATGATGTGTTTTTATGTCTATTTTGTAGGGAACTAGGTTTTGGATCTTAACATGAAGGAAAGAAGTCAAGTTTGGAAGAAAAGCCCACCTACGAGGCTAGCTATGTGGTATAGGTAGCACTTATGTGGCATAGATATTTGTCATATATTTCAGAGTTACAACTTCAGAGAATCCGAAGCTTCATTGATGAACATGTCACCTACGAAGGGTAACCTACGCCCCATAGGTACCACCTACAGCACTGCAGGTACCAGTGTAAGTGTTAGAGATGTGAAGTTCAGAGAAGCTGATTTCGAAAGAGTCTTTTGGTACATACAATGAGGAAAAGTATGGGACGTAGGTACCACCTACGCCTCGTAGGTACCAGTACAAAAGAAAAAGCTATAGATTTATGAAAACTAATAATTTTGACAGTCTTCTACATGGTGTAGGTGCCACTTATGGCCCATAAGTGGCGCCGTAAGTGGCCACCGACTTAATTTTCCCTGTATATTTTGGTTTAGATTTTTAGGATTTTTTTGTGCTCTATAAATACTCTTTTGATGTTTTTAGTCAGTTTACGCACTAATACTATACAAAAACATATATTTGATTCTAAGATTGACTTTGGATCTTGAAATCTCATTGTTCTTGGTTTTTGGTTAATTAATTAATTTGAGACTTTGTATTTTCTTTGTCAATTATTTGTGAGATTATTCATATGTTTTGTTTATTGAATTCCATGGCTTGTTTCAAAACTATGATCAGCTAATTCCCTTAGCTAGGGTTATGGAACCCTGGCAGAATAACGAAGAAAGGGAAGTGCAAGGTTCTTCTAGATCATTATATAAACTTGCATTGTGATTTTCTTCAGTTTAATTGCTTTCTTAGCGGTGGCCAATGCTGAGAATCGTCCTGTATTAGAGATCATCTTTACAAGAGATATTGATATTAGGAAAAATGATTACAATAGTGATTCGAGGTGATCAACCCTTGTCTAATAACTTGATAAGACAAGGAGACAGTTAAATTGGGATCAAATACAAGGGTTAGTAAGGCAAAACCCTGAGACTCATAAGGTGAAGGGTGAGATTTACCAACGCGTTCACAAGATGGTTAGTAATACCTAGATTGTCAGATTTTGCTTGTGTGGTGGTGAGATAGTCCGATTGAGAAGGAAAAACTTACTGAGTTACGAAGCCAGGGAGAACACAGTTCTAGTGTTCATCTCAGATTTTTTACGACTAAAAGTATTCATAACTTGTTACTTTTTACTGTTTATTACAAAATCCCCATATTTACCTTTTCGCACTTTCGGCTACTTCAGCAAGTTTGAGAGACGGATCCAACATATTCCCTATGGGATCGACCCCAACCTAGTTGGGTTAATATAATTTTACATTGTCCGCATTGTATCCTCTTGGAGGGTATAGTTTGGGTGACATTATCTAACGTTGTCGCATAACATTCGTATATACCTACCAAGTTGTGCTCCTAAGATAGGACCCATAGTGGTTCATCAACCCATATACAATCCAATAACCAATACCAATCCAATATCTATCTCCTCTCCAGCACAAACGTCAATAAGGGATTTTTAAAGATGTCATATTTTTTGTTAGAAAATCAGTATTTTCATGGTGATACCAATGTTTCATAAATATGGATGGTATAAAGATGTAATGCTCACAACCAACCAAAATAAGAATTTTCAAAACCAACCACCTGTTCCAAAATTCACTCAATATGCCAACCATCCATGATCCAGTATAATCCATATACCAGTATAGTAAGATATGCAATAATATGACATTGATACCACATAGACACTAATTAGGTGATTTTTACCAAAAAGAGTACATTCAAATATATATATATATATACCAGGCCAACAATATCCTATAAGACCTAACAAAGTCATACATATCAAATAATGTCTCAACACCACTAGATAATAACCTCATAAACCTCCACACAGGGACAGACAATAACAAAGCCATTTCTACGATTAGTTCTCATACCCATAACATACCTTTCTATTAGTATTAACTACCCAGCCCAATTTAAAGAAAGTTAAGACACAATCTACCTCGAATAAAAAAAATCAAGATTGAAACCTTCAATATGAAGCCTTTCCCTTACAAACAAACTCAAAATATAAAAATATAAATTTTATGCATCAAAATGAAGCTAGTGATACCCATATTGGGAATTTTTGAGTTGGGGTCAAAATGGTTTTTCAAAATGAGTTTTTTTAAAAAAAGGTAAAACCAAAATTTTAGTTCGAAAATATATCACCCATGATTTTAAGGAACCTATAGAAGAAAACTTAAATGAAAATGAGTTGAGATTGGGGTTTAAATTGAAGAAATAATAATTTAGACTTTTTGGGCCAAAATTCTCAAATTCTACTTTTGAAGTCGTGATTTAATGAGTTTTAGATGACAAGAATCAAAGAAAAATAATTGCAATAGGGATTTGGATCTTACCCAAGCTTGAAAGTGGAAGAAATTGCCCAAAAGCTATAAAACTCGAAGCTCCAAGTATCAAAAATGATGGGAAAATTAAGAAAAAAATCTATTTAAACAAGTATCAGCGTTGACCAATTAAGCGGTCAATTGGTCGCTTTAGGTCACCACTAAAGAGATCAAGTACCGATTTACCGATATCCAAGTAGGACAGTTTGTAAAAGTGAACAGGGGCTGCTTTAGCGTCCTCCACTAAAGCGGACAGGGCATCATGAAAGCACCCTTGCCCAGATGGATCCATCCACTTAAGCGGCCAAGTGGACCTTTACCGCCTACCGCTTAAGAGGAAAAAATTGCACTTTAGTGGCTGCATCAACTGGATGGAGCACTAGCTGAACTTGGAAAACTTTTCAAGTCCCTGCGTACCCCTCGAGATTCATATAAAATCCCGAGAATGTAAACAAACTATGCTACTTTATTAAATTCGATGCTTGAACTCAATGAAAATACCAGACTTTTAAAAAAATATATCATTTCCACAAAATTGACCCTCGAGACCTAATTTTTCAAATTTTCAAACTGAGGGTCAAAATAAGATACCAAAGTTGTAAAGTCAGACTAATCATATTACCAACCCAACATCAACGTTACAGATCTATTAGCACATTCCGTTTTGCCATGTGATACATAAAGTAATAAAAGTTGACCAAAATCAATTATAAAGCCTTTTAACCACAAATCACACCGAAATGCATTAGAAATCGATCCAATCATTCTCGTACTCCAAAAATACCACAAAGCAATCGCGAAAATAGGTAAAATGGTCTAATTATACAGAAATAAATAATTCACCAAAATCACCAAAAATTAAGTCATTATAGTATCTTTTAAATAATTTTTAAAGCTAAATTTAAATTTTTTAATATTCTTTAAATTAATTTTAAAAGGTATGTCACTCTGTAAATAATTGTTATCTTTAGGAGTAACCATGGATTTTTTGTTTGTTCAATGAGTATGTAAGATAAATTTGTTAATTGAAACGTTTCATCTTATTAGACGTCAACTAGTTAAATGTCTCATGGAATATCTCAACTAGTTAAAGTTGTCCCATATGTAATGAAAAGTAAGGTTAAATACAGAATGATGAAAAAGCACAAGTAATTGAGTGATTAGTTGGAATAAACAATCTCTTAGATCCACTGAGCACTCTATGTCATGCCTACCCCTTCTAAAATCACTCTGATTTGATGTTATGTATTTATTTATGCAACTTCATTTAAATAATGTGAAATATTTCTACCCTTCAACTTGTTATTATTATCTTTGAGCGATGATATTGCAAAACTCAAGTTGGCACAAATTATGTGGCATAAGCTAGAAATAATTTTGTTCCTAAATAGCTCTTACCATTTATTTAGATAAATTCGTAGTAAAAAATCATCATACAAATATACCAGATCATTAACTATTTTTGTTTTGAACTGGACTAATTTAATAAAAAAATTAAGGTCACAATAGAGAGATGCAAAAGCACAACTAATTGAGTGAGTAGTTCAACTGAATAATCCCATAGATTCATTGAGCACTCTATGCCATATATACCCTTCTAAAATCACTCTTATTTGATGTCATGTCTTTATTTATTAAACATCATTAAAATCCCTTCAACTTGTTGTTATTAGCTTTGAGCAATGAGCTTGTAAAACTCAACTCAATTTATCACAAATGGCATAAATTCTACATCATAAGCTTGAAAGAATTTTGTTACATAATAGCTCTTACCATTTATTTAAATAAATTTGTAGTAAAAATGATCATATAAATATACTAGATCGTTATATATTTTCTCTTTGAACCAAATGAATTCACAAGTAAAAGCACAAGTAATTGAGTGAGTAGTTGGAATGAACAATCCCGTAGATTCATTGAGCACTTTATGTCATGATTACTCCTTAGAAAATCACTCCGATTTGATATCATATCTTTCTTTATGAAACTACATAAAAATGATGTGAAATATTTTTATCTTTATTGTCAGTGAGAAATGATATTTCGGTGGATTTGGGGCAGTCAACTATTACCACCCTTACCACTAAACAGCAAAATTATGAACCAAGGGTTAAGAAGCCTAAGCAACACTATTTTAGAGTAGTAAAATCAATGAGAAATAATTTATTTAAATTCGATTGTTTATTTTATAAATTTTGAATGTTAAAATCATGTAAATAATTTTTAAATCTCAATTTATAAATTTGAATATCATGTAAATAAATTTTAAAATGCATTTTAATTTGTATATAATAGTAATGTTTTGGAGTAATCATAGCTTTGTTTGTTCAACAATTCTTCACAAATATGTTACATAAACTTGTTAATTAAAATATTTCATCTTGTATTTATGAACTAATTAAAAGTCCTACGAATTAAGTCTTAAAACTCGTTAAATAAAATATCGTTGTCCAAGATATAATAAAATGTAAGGTTAAATACAAAGTGATTCATAAACACAAGTAATTGAGTGAGTAGTTGGAATGAACAATCTTGCAGATGCATTGAACATTCTATCCATTGTCTACCCCTTCTTAAATCACTCCGATTTGATGTCATATCTTTCATTATGCAGCTCCATTAAAATGATGTGAAATATTTCTATCCTTTAACTTGTTATTGTTATCTTTTAGCAATAACTTTGTACAACTAAATTTTAGCACAGATGGCACAAATTCTACAATATAAGCTTGAAATAATATTCTTACCTTTTAGGTCTTACCTACTCGTTTAACGAATACTTACAAAAAGTGATCATAAAAATCTACTAGATCATTACCTATTTTTGCTTTGAGAAAAATAAAATCGATAAAAAGTAAGGTTAAATACAAAGTGATGCAAAAGAACAAATAATTGAGTTCACTTAGATCCATTAAGCACTCTATCTGATGCCTACCCCTTCTAACTCGTAATTGTTATCTTTGAGAAATGGGTTTACACAACTAAATTTGGCACAAACAGCACAAATTCTACGTCAAAGGCTTGAAAAAAATCATCATATCGAATAGCTCTTACGTATTCATTAAATAAATTACTATAAAATAATTATCGTAACTAGATCATTACCTATTTTAATGTCGAACTATACAAAAGTGATAAGTATCAAAGTTAAATACAGAGTGATGTAGAAACACAATAATTTACTACGTAGTTGAAATGAACAATCACTTAGATGCATTAATACTCTATACATTGTCTATCCCCTAAGAAATCACTCCGATTTTACATCATATATTTATTTATGAAACTTAACTAATATGATGTGAAATATTCCTACCATCAACTTGTTATTGTTATCTTTGATCAATGACTTTGCATAATTAAATTTGGCACAAATGGCACAAACTCTACGGTATAAGCTTCAAGTAAAACTATGGAATAATATCTTACCTACTCGTTGTATGATTACTTTTTCAATGAATAATCAATATTTGTATAAGTATAAATTAAAGACTGAAAATAAAGGAACAATTAAAAACCATGAGTAATAATTAAAACAAACAGTAACAAGTAACAACAAAAAAATTTACATTAAAAACTCTTCATTTCATAACCACAAAAGGGAAAAGAAGTAACAAGTAATAATCCCAGCCAAAATCCTAACCACCCTCCACTCCCCTCCCGTCTTTCCCCCACACACACTCATTGTGTCCACCTATAACTCGTTCTTGTGTATTTCCTCTTTAAATCAAAGATTAAAAATAAAGGAATACTTAAAAATCATGAGTAACAATTTAAAAAAGTAACAGGAACAAGTAACAGCTAAGAATGTTCTAAATGATCTTCAAATATGTTTTGCAAAATTTTTTTAGAGAACCATTAAAGAAAGGAAAGGTAGACATTAGGTAGCTTGGTCTAAAATATGTTTTCCAGAAGAAGAAGGGGGTCTTGGTTTTAAGGGTCTACAAGATGTATCAACTGCTTTATTTTGGAAGCTTTGGTGGAACTTTAGAACTAAGAAGTTTATATAGAGTGAGTACATGATGAATAAGTATTGCAGGAAACTACATCCTAAATAAGTCATGTGGAAAATTGGAGATGGTACCCAAGTTTGGAAGAAGATTCTACAAATAAGGGATTTTATAGACCATATTATACTTTAGAAGATAAGGGGAGAAGATGCACATATATGGTATGATAATTGAAGTGGAATAGGAGATTTATATTCAATTATGGAGGTAAGCAGGGAATGGGATGATAGACATCAGAAGGTGAAGGATTTGATAAAGGATGGGCAGTGGAATGTTCAGATACTAAAAGAATTATTTTCTGAGGACATGGTGACTCATATAATATAGAAGGTGATTAAGTAGGAGTTAGAGCAACAAGATAAGGCAGTATGGGATCTAGAGGCTAGGGGGAATTTTAGTATTAAATCAGCATGACACTATATCAGGTAGAGATAGAATCCTAATAATTTCTACAAGAAGCTTTGGATAAAAAGTTTACCATTCAAAATAATATTTTTATATGGAGAATATGGAAGGGGAAGATTATAGTTGATGCTACTATCAGGAGATGGGGAGTGAAAGGACCTTCTATGTGTTGGTGTTGTTAGAATCCAATACAGGAGACAGTGTCTTATGTGTTGCTGAGATCTGATTATACTAATAGGACTTGGTCCTATTTCTCTTCTTTTGCAGGGATTAATATACAGGGATTGAGTCCGAGGAATGAAATATATGCATAGTGGAATGCAGATGTAAAGCCAAGAGAAAAAGTGTACTATAGAGCACTGCCAGCTATGATAATATGGGAGCTTTGGAGAAGAAAAAATGCAATGAAATATGACAGGGAAGGAGTATCAGTACATAAGATGATACTGAATGTTACGAGACATTTGAGAATGTTAAAGTGGGAAAGCCTACTCTAGATTTCTCAAGAGATTGGCCAGACATTATACAATAATTCAGTCAGTTGAAACCTAGAATTAAGGTTATAGCTGTTCTTTGGGAGCCTCTACAAGAGGGATGGGTCAAATATAATACAGATGGTGTTTCATAGGGCAATCCAGGGAAAAGTGCTTAGGTTTTTTTATAAAAGATGAACATGGGGACTTAGTGTATGCAGAAGGGGCATCTATTGAGGACACTACTAGTGTGGAAGCAGAAGCATTAATTATTTTGAATGCAGCCAAACATTGCAACACATCAAATCATAACAAAGTGATCATTCAAAATGACTCACTAACTATGAAGCAGATGTTAAGCAAAGAGTGGAAAATACCATGGAAAGTAGAAGATATAATAATGTAAACATGGAGATTACTTTCAAACAAGCAAGTGCAGATAGTGGATACATACAGAGATGGTAATCAGCTAGCTGACTACTTAGCTAACATGGTAGTAGAGCAGAATTCAGTCACATATAATGCATTTAGTCAACTACCTAGGATGGTTAAAAGAATACTCAATAGTGATAAGTATCAGTCATCTTATTTAAGGCTAGCAATTATACAAAATTACAAAGACTGGATAGGCTAATACAGTTTTTTCACTTCTGTACAATTCCCAGATGGGGAAACAAAAAAGGGGAAATGCTACTTAGCCAAAGTAACCTGTCAACAAAATGGACTCTCAGTAGATCAAAGGGGGTCGACGGTCAGATTGTCATCATATGCATCTTGGGATCTTGACATCATTCAGTTACCAGTAGGTCCAAGCATATTAGTATCTCCCTCCCTTCTATAACAGGTTAACAAGAGAGATGCTATTTTATATTTCACTTAGCAGAAGTAACACAAAAGAAGAAAAAGCATACCAGAAATGCATGCTAGGCCTAAGAAGACTTGACCCTATAATTTTGGGACCAAAAAGCTGTTCATACACCTTAGTACTGGAGTTCTCAACTGATACACAAAGAAAGATGAAGTTTAGCAAGCAACAGATAAATAATCTGAAGAAAAAAGCAAGGAAATAGCTTTCTCTTGTAGCTGGAGAAGCATCCATCATAGTCACACCAAGGAATGGAATTGATTACCTACAGAAGGAGCATCTTAAACTGATAATTGATTAAGATAGCCATGGAAAGAGGAGAAGAGGCAGAAAATTTTTTGTGAGTAGATCTAGCTTGTTTAGGAAACCCTACACTATTTATGTGTTTTTTATTGGACCAGATCTTGGTGTGGGCCGACCTGATCTTTTTTTGTTCTTTTTTTGTGGATTTGTTTTCTAGATGGGTTGGTGCATTTGTATTGTTAGTTTGATTATTAATAAAATCTAAATTAAACCAGAAAAAACTAAAAATACTAATTTCACATTAAAAAGGCTTCATTGTATAACCACAAAGAGAAAAAGTAACCAGTAATAACCACAGCAAGAGGCCTAACGTCCTCCCCCTCCCCAATCATACACATAAAAAATACACACCCATTGCATCCACCTACATAAATGGAGTTCTTGTGAATTCCTTATTTCTAGCGCTGGCGTTGGATGCCTCACCTCTTTTCCTTTATCACTTCCTCCAACAACATTAGGCTCCAAATCAGTCAAAATAGAGGCACTCCATACGAGGTTTTCCCTAAGGACGTTCTAATAGATGTCAAAAGGCTTTTGTCAGGGGCTTTGGTTGGAACAGTAGAAAGAATTCAATTTAGTCTTTTGTTTCCTTGTTGATGAGGAGTCTGATGATATTGATTAGTTCATTCTCAAGGATGTCGCAGTCTTCTTTTTTCATGTGTATCTTCTTGAGAACTTGTAGAGATGTGGTAAGGTTCAGGAACCTTCTTATTGAATTGGCTGGTATTCTAACCATTGCAATTGAGGATGTAGTTATGAGTAATAGATGGGTCCAATGTATCATGAGAGTGATAAATAGTTTCCAAGCAAGTAACATTATTAATGATGCATGTTGATAACGTACTTTCTATTGTATATTCTCAAACAGTTTAAGTATCTAACTTTAAATTAATTGGGATGTGAAGTCTTGGTTGTAACGTACTTGCAATTGTTTTGACCTTTTTTATGCAAACTCATTATTTATTATGATGTTAAATAATTTCTTGGAACGTGTTTGATATTATTTTGTTCCTTTGTTCATTCAGTTCACTCAAATGTCAGCTTGCCTCGAAACCATGTTGCTTTATTAACTTAATTAATATGTCCAAAAACTAGTTAGAAATGAACAATAACTAAATTATATAGATAAAGAAATAAAACATTCATTGATTCAAATAAAAATTAACTGTTGATGATTTTATTTTTGATTCTCCTGCGTGCGTAATGTCAATTTTTGACTTGACTTATGTTTACGGATGTTAAAAGGGTGCTTTCGAAAAGTTTTGGATTTTTCAAAAGGAGTTCGGGGTAATTTTTTGATCCCAAGTCAGTAAGCCTCTGTGATAGGACCGTGTCATGAAGGTTAACCTTCACGATAGTAGCGTATCATAGAGGCTACCCTCCATGATATTAGTGTGCCACACCGCTATTTTATCTTCATCCAATTTTTGTTTCTTCACTTAGGGTGGGGCTTTTTGTCTTTTTACCCCTTGTACAACCTTTAAACATAAAATATACCATTTTCCCATTAGTTGTAAGTATCAAATACCATTCTCTCTCTCTTTAACAGTTAAACCAAGAAACTCCAAGGCTTTCATAAGGGATTTACCATTCAAGCTCTGAACTCTGAATTGCTTTCAATTCCTTGTGTAGTCAGGCATGTTTATCTTCCCTAAACTTAAATTTTATATTGTGGTATTAATTGAATGGATTTTCATGTGATTTAAATTGTGGGTTTTGAAATTGGATTGAGGGGTTTCAATTGTTACTAATTGAATTACTTGTCCCATGTTCTAAATTAATTATTAATATTTTAAATTAATATTTTTGGGACTAAATTGGTACATTATTTAAATGATTGGAATGGGGACATAGTTTTCCCCAAATTGGATGAATTTTGGCTTGGTATTGGTATTAACGTCAATCCACTTTATAATCTTGGCTTTAAATATGGATAATTACATGGTTTAACTTGTTTTGAACCCATGCATTAAAGAGTAAATGGATATGAATATGGCTTTGGATGGCCTTGGTGGCCTTGCTTTTGGATTTAAATGGAACTTGGGATTCTAATTTGGTTGTGTGAATTGGTTTGGCATTATTAAATAAGTTTGCAAGCATAATGGCATGGCGATACAAAGTGGTAAATGCCTTAGTAAATAAATCTGGGTTAATGGATTGGTTTATGTGCAAATTATTTTAATTTGGGATTAATGGAAATTGTGTGTCTACCGTGAAGGTGTAGTCCCGAAGGAATGAACACTAGAAAGCATGTTTGTCGACGTTGGGGGTCTATATGACCGTATGCTTGATGCACACTTGATGTATATATTTTGGGATGGTTATTGCCTTGGTGGCTTTAGTTTTCCCTTAATTTTTCCTTGGTTCGTGCGGCTAACATACACTAGGGACTTTTCAGCAAGGGGATCTAAACCCATATAGCCTATGGGTGTCTTTAGGACGGATCAAGCTACACAATTCAGGTTAAATCTTTAAACCCTGATGTTAATGACCTTTGTCCCTACCCCGATATCCTATATATACGTATATGAATATGGTGCATATGGTTTCTGACTAGATTTTTGTAATTGCATTATTTTATCCTAATTCCCTGAGTTATATACCAGTGCTTATCTCACTAACCATTCATGAACACTACATTATTTCATGATATAGGGTCCGAAGGGTCTTTTGTTGCTCTTGTATAGCATTAGGCAGTTGAGCATTTCAGTTGAGTTACTGTGAAGTGGTAAGCCACATCCTTCAAAAGACCTTGTCATTTCATTATTCTTTCTTTATTTTAATAGTACTTTTGGATTCTTTTTGGTCATAGTCGGGGCCATGTCCCAACTTAGTTTGATCTTTTCATTTTTAGAGGCTTTTGTAGGCAAGTAGGGGTTGGATGGTTGTTGTTCTTCTAAGAGTTTACACTTGGTTTATCAAATCTTCTAATTTCTATTTGGATTGTCTTTCACTGTATTCTTTTATTATGTTTTGTATGTTAGGCTAAGGGGGTCATCTCTGGCTCATAGTGGGATTGAGATACCCATCACGACTAGGCCTAGGTTTGAGTCATGACAAGCTTGGTATTAGAGCATTGGTTCAAGGTCGTTGTGAGCCCATAAATCTACATCAAGTGTAGTCCTTTTATGGGTGTGTAGCACGCCACGCTTATAAAGGAGAGGCTACAAGGCATTTAGGAATGTTTCCTTTCTTGTGTTCTATTTATGAGCTATATAGTCTAATGCTATGAAACTTCTCCAACTCCAGGCTTCTTCTCATTTTAGGTCATGTCTCCCTAAAGATCTAATGTTTGTAGAAACTCTACTAGAACGTATGTTCAACTTGAGGAGAATATGGAGGGGACTCACCGTATTTATGGAGTACAGACCCCGATCTAGGGTCCTATAATAACCCGAGACTACCCCCTAGTCATCACACGGTGCTTAGGACCACAAGTGATCCCAAGCTAACCCTTGTACTGGCATATTGTTAAGCAACTGATCTAAATATGTATAAAATTATTAAATTTACTGTGTGAAAATATAATTATGATGAAATCTGAGACAATACAATACTGATATAATTTTACATTCTGATAAAACTGAAGAGCAGAACTGAAATTACATGAATGACACTAACTTACATCTATGAAGCCTCTACTCTACCTATTATAGATAGATGAGATGAAACTCCAACTACTACTAATCAATACATATGAGTAAGAAAGTAAAGTACGTAAATAACATCTAACTGAAGTCCCCAAAGTAGGAGGACTCATCATCTACTGGCTGGAATCTGCAATTGTCTCATCGTAGTATATAGACTACAATTGAACTGGTACCTACGTTATTAAGAAATGTAGCACATAGACGTATATGTGGATCAGTACTTTTGGAATATACTGAGCATGTGGGAGTGAATGCATAAGTAAAACAATAGCTCAATGTTCATATAAGCTTGTAAAATGATACATGCTAAGTATAAATGACTCACATTGGCTAGAGTAACTAAAAGTTGAAAATCATGAATCACAACGACAAAACATACTGTATAAATCTTATGAGTCATAACGCTTAGTTCTAAAAGTTGTACTTTTACTCTTTCTGCTAATGGAATAAGTAGAACCAAAGTTAAGTCTGTTTTCAAATCATGCAGGCTAATTGAAAGAAGACTCACCCATGTATCTGTAAACTAAAAGCTGAAATCTCATAGCTAATGACTTATGCAAAAACAATAGTTGCATAAAATCATGATCCATTAAATTTATTTTCTAAAATCTTTTATCTTATTCTTTTCTATAGGCTATAGGGAAATACTTTTAAAAACTATTTTGAAAGTCTTTACTGTTATAGAGGTTCTCCTAATCGACGTACACTATGTGAGCTATCATAATGTCCAGCGTCTAGTTTTCTTATGGAAAAACCTGACGTTCGGGAGAGATGTCATACTCTTGCCAAGGATTATAACCTAATCTAAGTGATCAAATAAGTATCTATCATTCATATAGAAATGGGAATAATCTGATAATCTGAACCTATATTGGCTTATAGTTTTAGGGCATGTGTACATGCCCAACTTGGTGCTAAATACTACTCTTTTTAATCTGTATGCTCATTCAATTGGAAATCCACTTTTAAAAATTAATATAAGGGTTTACAACGAGAACCTCTTATAAATCTATTATTTACTGTAAACTGTAGCTAAATCTATAAAGTGGATTCCATATCTAAGATGAGATTAAAAGATCAAGTCTTTGTTCAAGATCTGAATATAACAAGTCATGAGATGCTTAAAAGCATAATCTTCTTGAAATAACAACATTCAAACTAGGGCTAATAACCCATGCATCAAATTCATGTCAAATCATCATAAAGTTCATGCTTGATAATGAAAATATTGATAATTCAATTCTAAATCTAAAAATTTATAATATACGCATGAAAATATAAAAGTAGACTTGCAATTCAACATCGAAATCTCTCAAAATCTCATAATCTTGCAAATAACAATATTGGGTATAAACCCTAATTCAAAACTCATGTAAACTCATGTAAAAATATCTTCAAAAACTAATTTTGGGCACAAGGATAAAAGGATTATCCTTGTTGAAAATCCCACATACCTTAATTAATGAAATTGGTGAAAACACTTGACTTTTAATCCCTATTTATTCTCTTGAAGTTTGTTTCTTGAAGTTCTTGAATTGGGAACCTTGAATTTTGGGTTATCTTGGGAAAAGAATGGTGGAATTTGAGTTTTCTTAAAATTTGAAATTGAAACTCTAGGGTTTCTTTGGAGATAAAATTGATGAATAATGAGTATATATTTCTCCAAATACCCTAAATCTTCTATTTTCCACGACTTGGGGCTTGGGAAAAAGACTAAATTGCCCTTGAAAGCTTAATTTCGGAACTAGAGCCCAATTTTTCACTTCAGCGCGACACAACACTATTCTGTCACATCACTGGAAATAGACGAACCCAATTTTACACCTTGGCACAATGCGGTGCTATCACATTGCGTCACTAGAAATGGACTCGTGCAAATTTGCACTCCTCCGTGATGTGGTACATGCTCCACCATGATTTCTGGCGCAACACTGGCCAATTATAGTGCGTTACTGGAAAGGACGAACGGGACTTTGGGGTTCACCACAAACTGTCATAATTGCGGTGCTTTACTAGAAAGAGGATGATTGCAAATCTTTCCTTCATCGAATGCGGTGCTTATCGTGGTGTCCTACAGCTTTCACTAAAATTGCAATTAACTTCTTAACCGAGTATGGAATTGAGGCGAAATTGGTATCGCTAGAAAGCTGATTCAATTATCTACACATTAATGGGTATAGAGCTAGAAAATTCTATACGCATCAAGAGTTATACACTTTTAAAATTGACCCTTGACACACTAGGAGCTAAACGGGACTAACAAAAGTGTGGGGTATTACAATATCTCCCCCTCGAGAACATTCATCTTCGAATAAGACTGATTAGACTGAGAGTTCTGAACTAAGGTAGCTGAGATCATATAATGAACATGCACATCTGGGAACATACTTACATGACTAAGTCTGAAACATTAGAGACCTCCATCATGAAACTAGTTTTTGAGCTGACTTGCCTTTAGTTGCTATAAGGAGATGATTCATGATGAGAGTTTAGTATTCACTTGAAGTGTTTATGCAGGCACGAATCATGAGACAACGAGGCTAAGATCATACAATGTGTATTACACTGACTGAGCTAGAATACTTGGAAAACTAACATCATTCACTGAATACTTACGAACTGAATAATGACTAAATATCTGAATCTGAGACTAATGCCTATGCCTATACTAAGCTGAATTTGTAATTTGCAGAAATGCGAATATTTTACCTCATGGAATGGCCTTACTCACGAAACTTTGGGTAGTACGGCTAGATGAAAAGTTAGAAATCTAGAGGAGCTTATCTATTTTATTACTAAACTGGATTGCAGGCTATATGGACTGGATACTATTAAATGCTCACACCCAAATGGGGTATTTCTTCAACACTATTCTAGAAAGTTCTAATGATATTAGGGAGCAAAGAACTCTAGGCATGATCTGAACAAGACATCTGAATAAGAAATTTCAACATTCCTACAACTCTATAGCATGGAACATCGACCTATAAATCATAAGCTAGGATAGAATTACTAGGCCTTAAACAATGCAACTTCTTACTTTCAAGCTTAGCAACACTCCTCAAATACTCTCCCAACTATACTATCCCCTT
The DNA here is from genome assembly GCF_002878395.1 of Capsicum annuum. NCBI lineage: Eukaryota > Viridiplantae > Streptophyta > Magnoliopsida > Solanales > Solanaceae > Capsicum > Capsicum annuum. The sequence goes on from NC_061119.1 coordinate 169,414,331, forward strand.
AAATACCATATTCACTTGATTCAACTTATAATTCTCACATAAGAATTGATAAATCCATCTACTAAAGTCTAAACTGAACTAAATTCTATCATCATGGTCAAGCCTAACTCAAAATCACAAGGTACTGCACATAACACCATAATACTAGTTTGAACTATGAATTTAGTACCCCAAGTATTTTCATAACTTCTCACCTCTACGATAATTCTTCTTATCACTTGAACAACTAAATTCAACCTCTTACTAGGAATTTACTAACGCGCAATGCATTAATCCACTTACAAGCCAACATGACTTTCAAACCTATTTTTATAACCACATAGGCACTTCCAAACAAACACCCATAAAAGCATCTTTCTCATTTTCTCTAATACCTCTATCAATAATAATTTTCATGCACTATTCTTAAGAAGACACGCATAAAATAGTCTCAACTAACCAAGTCATACATAAAAATCTTCACCTCAATATTCCTTCACTTATAGACTTACATAAAACAAGCATACAACCATCTTTCCCAACGTAACGTATTTACTCTCTCCCATCTACCCAATCGTTCATCATCACTGTCTTGATATAAGGGGAGTTCACTGAAAGGTTAGAATACTAGGGCCTAAAACATGAAGGGATACTAAGTATAACTTGACATTTTACTGAGGCCTGAGGAATAGAGTATTCATGGCATGGATTTATTAAAGAGATCTAGTCTGAGTACGTACATGATATAAATCTGAATTTCACTGATCATTAAGTGTATTGCATGAGTACTAGAAATGAGCATACTATAAATCATGAGTACATGAGTCATGAGTTGCATGACCTAAATTTGGAGTTCATAACTTATGAAATGCGATTCCAACTGCTGAATGAATTGGAACTCCTCATACTAGGAACTAGGAGAGTACATAATTCTCTATTATGTGCATGAACATGAACTATAATCATGGAACTGACACACAAGGCATGAGTATATATTGGGATAACTAAAATACAAATACTGAAATAAGAATGGGTTGGGTCTTACCCTTCTTTTCTGATGTTCTATAATATACCGTTATCACTACTAGAATCTGAGAGTCTAACTTGGTTCCTTTTTTTATCATCTCCCCCTTATATTTAATCCATCATTCTAAGTCTATGGAACCCTTTACTAACCTCTAAACTGAGCTACACTCGCTACACTCTAGATTCTAGAATATAACAATACATGTAAGAAATAAACTTACTCTAAAAGACTACACCTAAAAGTGTAAAACCCACTGTTAATGCTTCATCTAAGATATAACTCTATCTTTATATAGCCCAATAGTCATCATACATTTACTTGAACACTTACTAACTTAGAATCATCATGAGTATCACATGTCCTGAGTTTACACCATCTAGAGTTTCAACTCTTATTTCTATATGCTTAATCCTCAAAGATTCAAACTTAGATTCTAACACTTAATATGGATATCCTCAACCTTTAATAAACCATATTAATTTTGTCATAACCTACTAATATCGCATCTCTAAGTTTATATTTTTTTCTAAACTATGAGAATCAAAATCATATCAAAAGGTTCAGCATTTTCAATCATAACTCCTTAACTTAGCTATTACGAACACCCCATACTATATCACTAGCTTCTTTTCACTTAGCAACTCAAGGGTACTACAAACCATACATAACACATAATAACTTTAGAAATAATACAACCCCATATCAACCTTGGGCACACCTCTACAACATACTTAATTATGAATGACTGAACCTTAACTCTTGCATACATTGTTCGAGGCTACTAGATCACTTCTATATAACTAGCATCACTAATCAAGCAACCATTATATCCACCTTGATGATCATCCATTGTTCATTCTTAGTGTCTAGTGCTAGGCATGCTTAACAACCATAATTGATCACAATCCTATGGTATACTTTATTAAAATCCGCTAGCACATCCCTCTTTCACACATCTCTAGTACTTACCCATCTATATATCTAAATTACTTTCATGGCCCTATAAGTTTCAACTAAACTTGTTTTTTTATCAACCTCAAGGGAAGCCTAAATTAACATCACTAAACCACCAAATCCTTTCCTTAATAACCAATACTTTTTTAATAAAATAAGTACCATCAATAACTTTGTTCATACTACAAGCAAACAATAATTCACCTTAACTAATCGCTCTTTCTCTACCTTCTACCAAGGGAATTGTACCATATTCATTACCTCTAAACTAGCACACCAGGATATATCACCTTAACGTAAACTCTATAACATGCATAAGCTCATCTATATACTTTTGATCAATCGCCATTCCCATCTTTTTGCCACTACACTTCTATACTCATACTTCAAACTATAAAAAAGTTCTACTACTTATAAATCATAATGCTCTAGGTTGCATTATTCCTCGAATAAAACTCTATTTAATAATCTAGGTCCATATTATCTCCTCTCATAAGCATTATATATATTAGAGTGTTATCAAGGAATCTGAATATATATCTTACTCTACCTTAATTGAACAACTCATATGGATGAGGACATAAATTTTTATTCAAGGAAATTATTAAGCTCCTCTCAAGCCCCTTGTGTGACTTTAGAAGTTACTAATAGTGAATCTGAGAGCATCATCTTAGGAGAAATTAGAATCTAGTAATCATATTATCTTGGAAATTCATATATGGAGAATTTTCGGGTCATACACGAATAGACAGGAGTTTTTGAGAGAACAACTTTACTACATGATCTAGAGTATGAAAGAAGAGACATTTCTTAAAAGCCCTATAGCCTCTTGAAGAAAAGTATAGACATCTCTGTACCGTTTTGCAAGAATCTACTAGACATGGCTTCACAGACACCCAAGGACACTTGAACCTTGTGCACTGATACTAAGTTTGTAATGTCTCAAGACTACCCCTTAGTCGTCACACGGTGTTTAAGACCACAAGTGATCCCAATCTAACCCTTGTTGGCATATTGTTAAGCAACTGATCTAAATATACATAAAAGATTGAGTTTACTATGCAGAAATACAATCATGATTAAATCTGAGAAAATATAATACTAATATAATTTTACATTTTGATAAAATTGAAGAGCGAAACTAAAATTACAAGACTGACACTAACTGACATTTGTGAAGCCCCTACTATACTGATTATAGATAGCTGGGATGCGAATCCAACTACCACTAATCAATACATATCATTAAGAAAGTAAAGTACATAAATGACATCTAACTGAAGTCCCCAAAGTAGGAAGACTCATCATCTACTGGCTGGAGTCTGCAACTGTCTGATTGTGGTATATGGACTACAACTAAACAGGTACCTATATTATTAAATAATGTAGCACATAGAAGTATATGTAAATCAGAACTTTTGGAATGTACAAAGCATAGGGCATGAATGCATTAGTAAAACAATATCTCAATGTTTATATAAGCTTGTAAAAGGATGCATGCTAGTTATAAATGACTCATATTGGCTGGAGTAACTGAAAGCTAAAAATCATGAATCACCATGACAAAACATACTGTATAAATCTTATGATTCATAACACTTAGTTCTAAAAGTTGTACTTTTACTCTTTCTGCTAGTGGAATAAGTAGAACTGAAGTTAAGTCTTTTTTTAAATCATGCAGGCTAAGTAAAAGAGGACTCACCCTTGTATCTGTAAACTAAAAGTTAAAATATCATAGCTAATGACTTATGTAAAACAATATCTGCATAAAATTGTCAGCCTTTACACTTAGTTTATAAAAGCTTTTCTGTTATTCTTTTCTATAGGCTGTAGGAAAATACTTTTAAACACTATTCTAAAAGTCTTTACTGTTAGGGAGGTTCTTCTAACAGACATACACTATGTGAGCTATCATAGTATCCAACGTTTAGTTTCCTTATGGGAAAATATTACATTGGGGAGAGGTGTCATACTCTTGCCAAGGAGTATAACCTAATCTAAGTAATCACATCTGTATCTATCGCCCATATAGAAATGGGAAAAATTAGATAATTTCAACCTACATTGGCTCGTAGTTTTAGGGCATGTGAACATACCCAACTCGATGCTAAATACTACTCCCTTTAATATGTATGCTTATTTTATGGAAAATCCACTTTTAACAACTAATATAAGGGTTTGCAATGAAAACCTCTTGTAAATCTATTTACTATAAACTATAGCTAAATTTGTAAAGTGGATTCTATGTCTAAGTTGGGATCCAAAGATCAAATCTTTGTTCAAAAATTGAATATAATAAGTCATGGGGTGCTTAAAAGCATAATTTTCTTGAAATAACAACATAAAAACTAGATTTAATAACCCATGCATCAAATTTATGTCAAATTGTCATAAAATTCATGCTTTATAATGAAAATATTGATAATTCAATTCTAAATCTAAAAATTTATAATATACGCATGAAAATATAAAAGTAGACATGCAATTCAACATCTAAATCTCTCAAAATCTCATAATCTTGCAAATGAAAATATTGGGTATGAACCCTAATTCCAAACTCATGTAAAAATATCTTCAAAAACTAATTTTGGGCACAAGGATAAAAGGATTATCCTTATTGAAAACCCACATACCTTAATTACTTAAATTGTTGAAGACACTTGACTTTTAATCCCTATTTATGCTCTTGAAGATTGATTCTTAAAGTTCTTAAATTGGGAACCTTGAATTTTGGGTTATATTGAGAAAAGAATGGTGGAATTTGAGTTTACATGAAATTTGAAATTGAAACTCTAGGGTTTCCTTGGAGAGAAAATTGATGAATAATGAGTATATTCTGCTCCAAATACCCTAAATCTTCTATTTTCCCTGACTTGGGGCTTGGGAAAAAGACTAAATTGCCCTTGAAAGCTTAAGTTTGGAACTGGAGCTCGATTTTTCACCTCGACACGATGCGGCGCTATCATGTCACATTACTGGAAATGGACACACTTGAATTTACACCCTGGCATGATATGGTGCTATTGTATTGTTTCTCTAAAAATAGACGAATGTGAATTTCCACTCCTCCGCAATGCAGTACATTCTTTATCGTGATTTTTGGTGTGGGACTGGCCAATCGCGGTGAGTTACTGGAAATGGATGAATGGGACTTTGAGGTTCTCCATGATGCATTGTAATCGTGGTGCTTCATGGGAAAGAATATGATTGCAAATCTTTCCTTCACCACAACGTGGTGCTTATCACGGTGTCATACTGCGTTCTCTAAAATCACCATATTTTTAACCGAGTATCAAATTGAGGCAAAATCAGTATCTCTAGAAAGCTGATTCAATTATCTACACGTTGGTGGGTCTAGATCTGGAAATTTCTATACACATAAAGAGTTATATACTTTTAAAGTTGACCCTTGACACACTAGGAACTAAATGGGACTAAGAAAAGTGTGGGGTATTACAGGTCCTTTATCCTAATTGTGCTGCTCTATGTGGGGTCCATCGGTCCCTACCTGTTCTCTTTGAGCTTCCCAAATTAGTGATACTTATAATTAGCTACCTTAGGGAGATATCTCTAATGAGGATTTCTATCAATTTATTTATATTTTTACTCAGTTGGTGGCATCGTTGTCTTTTTAATCTAATCGTGTTGGTTCTATTGCACATTTATCTGGGGTCACTCAGGTTGGCCAGTTTATATGGTTGAATCCCCCAACTTTTATAGGCTCTAAGGTTGAGGAGGATCCTCAGGGGTTCATTGATGAGATGGAGAAAAATTTTTGGGTGATGCATGCTACTAATTCTGAGAGTGTAGAATTTGTTGCGTATCACTTAAAGTATGTAGCCTATCAGTAGTATAAAATGTGGAAAGCTATGAGGGGTGATGATGTTGAGAAGGCTATATGGGATGACTTTTTAGGTGATTTTCTTAATCACTTCTTTCCTCAGTAGTTGAGGGAAGTTAAGGCAGAAGAGTTTGTGAACTTAAAGTAGGGGACGATGAGTGTGAAGGAGTATGCTATGAAATTTCAGCAGTTATTCCATTATGCTCTGGAGTTAATGGCTAACATAAGGTCCAAAATGAGAATGTTTGCTTCTGGATTGTCCCATGATTTGGTATTAGAGTGTAAATCTATGATATTCAAGAATGATATGGACATCTCCAGGTTAGTGGTTTATATGCAGCAGAGAGAGGATAAGAAAAAAATAAGGAGAGATATAGAAAAGGCAGACTAAGAAGTTTAGATATTCAAATAAGGATGTAGGCTAGTAGAACAGTAGGATATAAGGTAGATGTTATATGTAGTTTAGAAGATAATTAGCTACACTGCAAGGGACCAGGTCCCTGGATATGTAAGGTACAGTACAGCTGGCACGCTTTATCTGTATAGTTTTGCCCTCTTGTGTAACAAACTTGCATGTGCTATTTTGTATTGATTTGGACAGTTGGTCCAATGATCTTTCAGCCCTAATCATAACTCAGCTATAAAAGAAAAGAGATGCCTCTTCATCAAATGGTTTTTCAAATCTTAAAGAGTGAAAAGAGGTAGCAAAAACTCCATTTGAAGATTGCTCAAGTATTACTCATGATATTATCTTTGTAATATGCTTAAAGAGTGAGTGAGTATTCTTGAGTGTTGATTTGTAATCGAACTATTCATGCTATAAGATTAGTCCTTTTTTTGTGAGTGCTCAGGTAGAGTTACCTAAGTTGGTGAGACTGATTAGAGTTAATTAGTAGAGAGATCCTTGGTAGAGTTACCAAAATGTTTATGTTATCATATAGAGATCATATTAATGAGTACCTTATATTCATATGGTAGGCCAATTTTCAATTACTCTATTTTATTTTAAAATTTAAAGTACAACTCAGTAGCAAAAATAAAAATTTATTACTACCTTCATCTCATATCACTTGACATGTTTATCATTTGTACAACTCTTAAGAAGATATTAATAAGGGGTGTAAAAGGACTAATATGACCCTATTAAACTAACATCAAATAACTTATTAGAGTTAATTATTCTTTAATGATTGTTCTAAGGAGTACATAATGTAGGGAGGGATGACATTGCTAGTCATGTATAGAAACAAACTTTACCATTCTTTAATATTCCTAAAGAACATCAAGAGTTTAACATGAAACTATCAATGGTCATAATTAGATAAACTTCATGCATATAAGTCTAACCTAATTTAGTATACTAGTACATACAAAGTACTGAATGCATACTCGTCTCTTGCACTATGATGTCTCATATAATATGTTTAGACGCTTAGGTTCCCGACTGCACCTAGACATCCTAGCATACTAGCAGTAGCAGCAATGGTGAATCCTCATATTTTGAGGACCGTTTATGTTTATTTTAGTGTTTCAATTCAGTAGTCAGCTGGAGTTAGTTGGGGACTTGTCCCATTAACTCTACAGTAATTCAGTTAGAGGCTTTCAGACACTTTTAGACAGTTTGTTAGTTATCAGTTGTTATAGACAGTCTTTACATTATTGTTTTTAGACATTTGTTTTTCAGGCATATTAGTTCAGATATATTTTAAATATTTAAAAATTATGGCATATCCAACCTTATTTGCCATACATGTGTATCCTTTATTATCAATTTATTTAGTGCTCACAACAGGCAATAGCTCATGGGTTAGCTTGTGGTCACTTGTGACTCTAAGCACCGTGTGGCATCCAAGGTGTATTTCTGGGGTATTACAAACTTGGAATTAGAGCCTAAGGTTTTAAAATATTCTAAGGATTCTGAAACCCACATTGAGTAGAGTCTTGTATATGGGTGTGAAGTGCACCACACTTATGGACATGAGGCGATAAAACATTTTAGGAAAAGTTTCCTTCTTTCAGTATTTAGGTCGTATGAGTGAGCATGAGCTTAATTTAAACCCTCTTTCTAATTTAATCTTCTTTTTATTTATAGAACATGCATCCTAGAAAGAATAATGGAAGGAGAAATGGTAATTAGCCTGCACCTCTACCTGTTCAGGAAGATCCCCTGAACGAGCATGTCTCCCATGTCAAATTCAGAGCTTCATTCACTACTTTAGATCACTCAGTAGCATCCTAAAATAATTAGTCATCTGTCTGCCCAACCGTTCTAGTGGATAATATTGCCACAACTAGGATTTGGAATTTCACCCGAATAAACCCTCCTTTATTTTCAGGATCTAAGTCTGATAAGGATCCACAGGAGTTCCTCATCATGGTTCAGAAGGTAACTAGTATCATGGGTGTGTCTTGTAGTGAGAGTGTAGATTTGAGTATTTACCAATTGCTGGATGTTGCTAACACTAGGTATAAGTAGTGGAAGGGAATAAAGGGAAGATGTAGGGCCTCTTGAATAGGAAGAGTTTGTGATGACCTTTTTAGATAGGTTCTTTCCCTTGGAATTAAGAGAAGCTAAGGTGCAGGAGATTATTAATTTAAGGCAGGGAAACATAAGTGCGAAGAAGTATTCTCATAAGTTTAGTGGTTTAGCCAGGTATGCTCCTAATGTGGTGTTTGATGGCAGGTCTAGTATAAGTAAGTTTATCTCTGGTGTAGCTGATAGCGTGGTCAAAGAGTGAAAGACCACGATTTTGATTAAGGAGATGGACTTGTCTAGGTTAATGGTCCATGCTCAATAGATTGAGTAGTAGAAGTTTAAGCAGAAGGAAAGGAAGAATAAAAGGGCTAGTACAGGTCGCTTTAATTTTATTCAATCATGGTTAAGGGGTGGTAACCATCCTTAATAATGTTAGAAATATTTGTCCCCAGCTTCATCTTTAGCTAGTGCGTCAGTGCCAAAGTTCAAAAATCATAATCGGGATAGGGCGTCAGTCCCTAAGCCCCAGGTAAGTGTGAACAGTGGTCGCACAAATCCTCTTTGCCAGAAATATAGTAGAAACCATCAAGGTGTGTGTAGAAATGGCCGGTGATGTATGATTTGGGCTTAGCAAGCCAGGCCACAGGGTCTGGGGTTACTCACAGAGTGGTCTCAACAGGGTCAGCCTAGCCATCCCCTAGCTCCATTCGATCGCCCAACTCAGTAGGGTATTATTTACAGTGCCACCAGTATTCAGTGCCTAAACAAATTATATGCACTTCATTCTCGGTAGGATCAGGGAATTTATCCTGATGTGGTTACTGGTACGTTGCAGGTCTTTCATTTTCATATTTATGCTTTGTTAGATCTTAGAGTTTGTCTTTCTTTTGTAACACCTTACATAACTGTTGATTTTGGTGTCAGTCTTGAGACTTTAGCAGAACCTTTTTCAATGTCTACCCCAGTAGGTGTCTCTATTATAGCCAAGCAGGTATATAGGAACTGTTCGGTCAAAATATCCCAGAAAGTCACTTTAGTTGATCTTATGGAGTTAGAGATGATGGATTTTGATGTCATTATCGGAATGGATTGGCTCAACTCGTGCTATGCTTCAATTGATTGTAGAAATTGAGTTGTTCATTTTTAGTTTCCAAATGAACTAGTCCTAGAATAGAGGGGTAGTACTTCAGTACTTAGGGGTCAGCTTATTTCGTACCTTAGAGCGAGAAAAATGATATCCAAGGGGTGTATCTACCATCTTATTCGAGTTAAGGACTCTAGTTCAGAGACTCTTAATCTTAAGTCAGTTTTAGGAATGAGGGAATTTCTAGATAAGTTTCCCAAAGATCTTCTCGAAGTTCCTCTCAAAAGAAAAATTGACTTTGGAATAGATCTCCTTCCAAATACCTAACCTATCTTTATTTTGCTATACAAAATAACTCCAGCTGAGTTGCGGGAGTTAAAAGAATATTTGAAAGATATCATAGACAAAGGATTCATCAGGCACAGTGTTTCCTCATAGGGCGCTCTATTCCTTTTCGTGCATAAGAAAGACGATTCTCTCAGAATGTCCATCGATTACCGTCAGTTGAACAAAGTCACAATCAAGAATAAGTATCCACTCCCAAGAATTGATGACTTGTTTGACTAACTTTAGGATGACAGTTACTTCTCTAAGATAGAGCTTAGATCTAGTTATCATCAGCTCAAAGTCAGAGAATGTGACATTCTAAAAATATCTTTCAAAACTCAGTATGGTCACTTCAAATTCCTAGTCATGTCTTTTGGTCTTACAAACTCCCCAGTAGCTTTTATGGACTTGATGAACAGAGTGTTCAAGCAGTACTTGGGCATGTTCGTCATAGTCTTCATAGATGACATCCTTGTCTATTCTCGTAATGAAAATGACTATGCAGATGACCTCAAAACAGTATTGCACACTCTTAAAGCCTATTAGTTATTCGCTAAATTTAGTAAGTGTGATTTTTGGATAAGATCAATATCTTTTCTTCACCATATTATTTTCGGTGATGTCATTATATTCGACCCTCAAAAGACTGAAGTTGTGAGAAACTGGCCCAGACCCATTTCTCCATCAAATATTAGGAGTTTCTTGGGTCTGTCTAGCTATGATAGATTGTTTTTCCAAGGTCTTTCATCTATTTCGTCCCTCATGTCTAGATTAACTCAAAAGAAAGTTAAGTTTCAGTGGTTGGAGTCTTGTGAGAAGAGTTTTTAGGAGTTGAAGTCACGACTCACCTCAACCCCAGTTTTGACCTTGCCAGATAGTTCAGATGGGTTTTTTGTTTATTATGATTCTTCTAGAGTTGGTTTGGATTATGCTCAGATGTAGAGAGGTAAGGTCATAGCCTATGCCTCTAAATAACTTAAGCCCAATAAAAAGAATTATCCTACTCATCATCTTGAGTTAGCAGCTATTGTGTTTTCTTTGAAAATTTTGAGACATTATCTATATGGGTTGTATATTGATATGTTCACGGATCACAAAAGTTTACAGTATGTATTTTTGTAGAGAGAGTTAAATCTTCATTATGGGAGGTGGTTAGAATTGTTGAAGGACTAGGATATGAGTGTTTTGTATCATTCGACAAAGACTAATATAGTGGAAGACCTTGGTAGATTTTCTATGGGTAGTGAGGCTCATGTTGAGAATGATAAGAAGAAGTTGGTTTAGGAGGCTTATCAGTTGGCTAGATTAGGCGTTCATTTGGTTGGCTCAGTTGAGGGTAGTGTATAGATTTAGAATAGTTTGGAATCTTCTTTAGTTGTCACAATAAAGGAAAAGAAATATAGAGATACCAGTCTAGTTAAGTTGAAGGAGTTAGTTTGAGATCAAAAAGTAGAGGTTTTCTCTTAAGGGGGAGATGGTGTGTTATATTGCTGGGTTAGACTGTGTGTTCCATGAGTAGATTGTTTGAGACATCGATTTATTGCAAAAGCACATGGTATGTGTTACTTTATTCACTCAGGAGTTACTAAGATGTACCATTATTTGCAGGAAATCTATTGGTGGAGAGGTATGAAAAGGGATATTATAGAGTTTATAGCCAAGTGTGTTAATTGCCAGTAGGTTAAGGTCAAGCACCAAAGGCCTAGTGTCTCTATATAGGAGTTCAGCATCCCCGCATAAAAGTGGGAAGAGGTGAACATGGATTTTATGACAGGGTTTCCTAGTTCACGTCGCTTCCATAATTTGATTTGGGTTATTGTGGATAGAATAACCAAATTAGCCTATTTCTTGCCAGTCCATACTTCTTATTCAGTTGAGGATTATTCCAAGCTCTATATTAAAGAGTTGTTTAGATTGTATGGAGTCCCATTGTCCATTATTTCAGATATAGGTACTTAGTTTACCTCTTATTTTTGGAAGGCTTTTCAGAAGGGTCTTGGTACCCAAGTTCATCTCAGTACAGCCTTTCACCCTCAGATAGATGGTCAGGCAGAAAGGACTATTCAGACCTTAGAGGACATATTGAGATATTTTGTTATCAACTTTAAGGGAAGTTAGGATGATCATTTGCCATTGATTGAGTTTGCTTACAATAACAGTTATCATTCTAGTATTCAAATGGCTCCATTTGAGGCTCTCTGTGGGAGGAGATGTAGATCTCCTATTAGTTGGTTTGTGGTAGGTAACACTGCATTGATAGGGCCATATTTAGTGTTTTATGCTTTGGAGAAAGTTTAATTGATTAGGGAGAGACTTAAGATAGCCCAAAGCTATCAGAAACCCTATGCAGATGTTCAGGACAGCCTTTCTTACGAAAAAATTCTAGTTGAAATCCTTGATTGTCAGATTCGCAGACTAAGGAACAAAAAAGTTCCCTAGGTCAAAGTTCTTTGGTGGAATCGGTTCATTGAGGGATCTACTTGGGAAGCGAAAGCAAACATGCGTACCAAGTACCTTAACTTTTTCTCAGCAAACTCAAACTCAGATCAAGGTAATAGTTTTCCTTAGATTATCTCTTTTCCATTCTCAGTCACAGTTATGTGGTCATCTTCATGTCATTGCATAGATTCATGAATCAGTTCAGTTAGTCACCATATTTCAGACTCATTCATGTAATCATGTTTTTAATCAAGCATACTCAGCATATAATCTCACTACCTCTATATTTTCTGAGCTTAATTAGTCTCATTTGAGGACGAATATTCCCAAGAGAAAATATTGTAATACCCCATATTTTTCTTAGCTCAGTTCAGCCTATAGTGCATGTACAAGGGGCTTAGAACCTAAAAATTTAGCAAAGTGTTAGAGACTTAATTTTACTTTTGGCCTCTTAACTTTGATGATTTTTAAAGTTACCTTCTCGACCTCGGGGTGTAAGTTTTTGACTTGATTTATGTACAGGGGTATAAGTATTAACCGCATACTAGTTTCTTGTGCTATGATGTCTCATATCATAGGTTCAGACACTTAGGTTCCCAACTATACCTAGACATCCCAGCACACCAGTGGCATTAGCAGTGGTGAGTCCTCATATTCTGAGGACCGTTTATATTTATTTCAGTGTTTTAGTTCAGTAGTCAGCTGAGTTAGTTGGGGACTTTTCTCATCAACTCTATAGTCAGCCAGTTAGAGGCTTTCAAATACTTTCAGACAGTTAGTCAGTTATCAGTTGTTGTTGACAGTTGTTACAGTATTATTTTCAGACGTTTGTTTTTCAAGCATACTATTTCAGAGATATTTTTAAATGTTTAAACCCTATGGCATATCCAGCTTTGATTTCCACACCTGTGTATTCTTTATTATTAGTTTGTTCAGTGCTCACATCAGGTACCATCTCATGGGTTAGCTTGTGGTCACTTGTGATTGTAAGCACCGTGTGGTGTCCAAGGTGTACTCCTGGGGCATTACAGTGGTCTTGTGACAAACCAGGTTATTGGTAAAGTACATGTGGCAACTAATATATACATTCTTGATGAGTAAGAGTATTCATCGGTAGCTTGCTCCAGTGTCGTATCTTTTTTTAAGATACATTGTCGACTGGGACATCCTTCGCTGCCTTTGTTGAAAAAATATTTTCCTGATCTTTAAAACATTTCCTCATTAGAATATGAGTCATGATAATTTCCAAAGCACTATCGCATCTCATTAAATTCGAGGGTTACTAATCGATTTGTGTCAGTTTTTAAGTTAGTTCAATTTGATGATGTTTGGGGACCATGTCAGCTTTTGAGTTAGTTCATTTTGATGATGTTTGGGGACCATGTCCTGTTATTTCAAAAGTTGGGAATAAATATTTTGTCACTTTTGTAGATGATTTTATTCAAATTACTTGGATATACTTTACAAAGAGCAGATCCCAAGTGCTTACTCATATTTTTGTCTTTTGTGTTGAAGTCAAAAAGCTCAATTTAATGGTTTGGTGCATATTCTAATGAGTGATAATGCAAAATAATATATGTCTGAATTATTTTAGTCTTTTATGAGTAAACATGGTACTATCCACGAGTCTTCCTATGTTTATACACCTTCTCACAATAGAGTTGCAAAGAGAAACCACTTGAGATATCACGGGCACTATTGTTCCAAATGAAGGTTCCTAAGCAATCTTTGGTTGATGCTATTTCTACTCCTTGTTTTCTGATCAATGATATGAAATCAAGCGTTCTTGCTGGTAATATGTCTTATAATATTCTTTTCTGAAACAAATCATTATTTCCCATGGAACCTAAGATGTTTGGAAGCTTATATTATGTTCGATCATCTGTTACCAAAGAGTTTTAAGTGTTTTTTTGGGGATATTCTCATCTTCAAAAAGGGTATCAATGTAATCCTACTAAACTTGGTAAATATTTAGAGTCAACTAATGTGGTATTTTTAAAGACTACACCATTTTTCTATGAACCTCCCATTTCTACATGTTAAGGAGAGGAATATGAGTGGTTACTCTATCAGGCTACCCATACTATAATACAATGATCAAATGATGTTGTTCCTCCATCTTATATGCCTTTAGAACTAATGTTAGACTTTGCCAACGTATCTTGATCCAGTGAACTCGAGTGCACAAAGAAGGCAAAATAATTCCAACAACAGGATAGAAACCCAATACCAACTGTTAAAGGGAAAGATCCCGTTCTCTAAAAAGGACAAGGAATCTTATTGTAAAAAGTTTCTTCAAATGTATGGTCTTGAAATAACCTTTGGGGATGAGGAACTAGTTGGGCCAAAAAATGCCCGCAACAACTACTTGGTAATATCTCTAAATATAGATAGATGTGATATGAAAAAAGTGTTGGTAGACCTGGGAAGTTCGGCTAACATCATCCATAAGAAAGTCTTTGACCAAATGGATTCAAGGAATTTTGTATTGCCCAGGTCTAATATGTCATGGTTTTATGACACTTTTTAACGTTTAAAACAAAGAAAATGTGCAGGGACTTAGGTGTAATTATGGATATTATTTGTTTGTTTTAGTATTTTATAGGAAAATTAGTCTTGGTGGTAAATAAAAGATAAACAATAGCATTGACATCTAGTTACTTCCATGACTCATTGGGTCATGCTATAAATCATGACACGAGTCATCCCAAAGAAAGTGTCCTAAGTGCTAAAGATGTGTAAATCAAGTTGTTGGCTATGGTTCACATTATGAGTCATTGAGAGAGGCAATGATTCATTACCTAACTCTTCCTGAAAACATAGTCCAAAAGTCTTGTTGCCATTTATTAATAGTACCAAGGACTCTCCCTATGAGTTGCCAAGAGAGGAGAGGAGTCGTTGCTTAACTTGTCCTAAGAAGATATGACCAAAGTCCTAAATGTCTACAAAAGTCGCTCTAGTAGCTACGATTGATACAATAATCCATTGGGAGTCTCTATGAGATTTTGCAAGGAATCATTACTAGTATCAAGAAACCACCAATAGGCAATGCATACATGCAACGAGTTGTGACCTAACCCGATGACTTGATGCCACTACCGACTCTATTTTCTAATTATATTTAGGATAGGATCACTTTTGTATCTATAATACTCCTATTAGGTTTTATGTTTTATTTTATGTACTATTACATCTTTTGAGTCCATATACTTGTTCTTGAGAATTGTAAACATATACTTTGAGAAGTTAATTCATAATTAGGATTCGTGGTCTTTTTCTTATTTTTGTAAGTGCATAATTATGGTTTCTTACCAAAATTACTATTTTGTTATTGGAATTGTGAGTATCTAAATCCCACAAGTAGAGTTATGGTAACAATGATGAAATAACGAAGTTGGGTTCAAATTATATAGTGATTCTTGAATGGTGTTTATGTATGTATTATTGTTCTCTTTGATTTGATTGCTTTCTAATAGTGTGCAATGTTAGAACTTTCCTTATTCTTACTTGTCTTAGAAGATGGGGTAATGGTTGGGAAAAGGAAATAAACAACAAAATCTTAGAGCTACCAACCTTCAATTAATAGCTTGAGTCGTGGAAGAAGGAAAACTAATTTGGGATCCATGATAAAGATTAGATTGTAAAACTCACGAAACTTGGATGAGTAATTAAGGATAGTCATCCAATAGAATATATATGATCATTTATGTGAACTTATTTTATTTATTCTTCATGCTTAGCACCGGGATATATCACCAGTACAGAGAAACTATAGAGTCATGAAATCATGGGGAATACAATCCTAGTATTTCACCATTATTTATTATAACTTGAAGAAATTCACAACTATTACTTGATGAATCACTACTTTCAAATATTACTTTAACAAAACCCCTTATCTAAAATAAATGATTTATATCTTAAATAATTGCATTGTCCTAGTGCCTAGCTACATTCCCTATAGGATCAACCCCAACCTTGGTTGGGTTTTGTATTTGATAGTAACTGCTTTATACTTCATCAGGAAGTGTAAGTTGGGTGTATTAAGTTTTAGCATCATTTTCGAAGATTACATTTTAGGATTAGATTAATTATGTTTACTTAACTATTAATCCTTATTTCTAAATTTTTCTTTTTTGTTGATTTAAGGGTGCATGCCTAACACTAGTAGTCAAGGACATTCTTTGAGTCCACTTGATCATGAAATTGAGATAACAATGAGAAACTTGAGAAGAATAGATAAAAGAAGTTCACGATCAAAAAGTTCATGAGACTGTGAACCAAACTATGCCCCACATACAAGCTGAAGAGGAGCAAAGTCAAGCAACAACTTGAAAGGTTACAGCTGATGCACAAGCTAGACAAAAAAAAGTAGCCCTTTTGGCTTCTATTAATGAACAAGTAAGGAAAAAAAAAAATAGGGGCCATGAGAGCCCCCATCATCATGTCCCCCAGTTTGAAGATGAAAATGATGATGTTAACTTAGATGATATAGGTGAAATAGGTGCAATTGTTCCACCCCTACTACCGGCTGGAATTAAGTTCAACATCGCCACTGCTATGATATAATTGTTGAACTTGAAAGGAGTTTTCACTGGTCTTGCTACTATTGGAGCAAACTTGCATATAAGAAATATTATATAGATCTGCATATAACAAAAATACTATTTGATGCGGCTATTTCTTTTCTCATTGGTTGGTGAAGCTACTCTATGGTTGACAGAGTTGCCAAGTGAATCAATAACTACCTGACAAAAGTTGAAGATGCAATTTGTAGATAGATTTTTCCTACCATCTAGAATTTTGTAGTTGAAATATGAGATTTACAACTTTAGGTAGCTATATTTGGAGGCATTATATGAGTCATGGTTGAGTTTTAAGAAGAAATTGCAACAAGTCCTAAATCACAAAATACCTAAGCACAGTTTGATCGTAATCTTCTATAGATCTTTGAGTGCTAAAAACAAGAATGTAGCTAAAACTATAATAGGAGGTGCATTTATGAGTCTAACTTGGGACTAGGCATTAGTGATAATGGATAAAATCACCAACCAATAGAGTTTGGCATACATGAGATTCTGACATTCTCCTAGGTACTTATGCGACAGGAATATTTGTAGAGCAGCGAAGAATAGATGAGGGAGATCACTTAATAAGTTAGCCCATATAAGAATTGAATTCAGCCTAATTTCAATGTATATCCATGAATAAGGGCATAAAAGGTAAATATAGTCGATTCTCAAGGTAAATCACCGAGATATGATGACTCCAATTCTGAGGATGAGATGAAATATTTAGACAATTAGGTGGCAGGTTTCTAAGTCAAAGGCCAAGAGTAAAATCAAGACACTTGGCAGTTTGGTCAATGAAATCAAGGTTGGAATTATTACAAGACTAACAACTATAGTCGATTGAGTTATAGAGATAGAGTAGAGGTAGAGATGATAACTAGAAGAGATAAGATGATTACAAGAATGAAAAAAATGAATTATACATTCCGCCCGATAGTCGTGATATTGAACTGAGTAATTATATAGTGGAATATATTATTTTCTAAAGTGTAGAAAGGGTATAGAAAACTGATTACAACCTTAAGGAGATTCGAGCATATATTTTAGAAATTAGTCAAAAAATGGAGTCACATTCTACCTCCATCAAGCAACTTACGCAATACTTTGGATAGATTTGTGCAGTGCTAAAGTAATGCTGAAAAGGTACACTTCTAAGCAACATAATCCAAAATTTGAAATAATAATCAATGAATGATTATGACTACTAGAAGTGGGAAGATGACTACCTACCCTTCTATGAAAGTAGTTTTTAATAGTAAGGCTTAGCCCGTGATGATTAATATTGAAAATAAAGTTGAATGAGAATCAAGTTATTGAGAAAAAGATGTCTAAAAGGCTATCTCTAGATGCTAAAAAGAAGACTGAGGATAGAAAGGGGAAGAAAAAGAAGGACCCACAGTTTTAAAGCCCATTCTACAACCTCTTCGACTTTTTTCCACAAAGATTTAAGAAGAGAGCCAATGAAGGAAAGTATCAAAAGTTTGTCTCAATGCTAAAACAATTGTTTGTGAACATATCTTAAGATGAGTCACTTGAGAAAATGTCTGGCTATGCAAAGTTTACAAAGGATCTTGTGAAGAAAAAAATACCATGAGTTTTGAGCCTGTTGATAATTTACACCATTATAGTGCAATAGCTTCTGAATGTTTTACGAAGAAATAGTAAGATCCTAGATTATTCACAATTTCATGTACTATTGGGACTTTAACTTTTTTTGCAAAGGTTTTGTGTGACTTGGGTTCTAGCGTAAATATGATGTCACTTATAGTATTTAAACAGTTGGGATTGGAAATGCCTAAACCAACTTTGATTAGACTTCTTATAACAAATTGCACTGTGAAGAAGCTGATGAAAGTTTTGCATAATGTGTTGGTGGAGTTTGAGTTATTCATCTTTCTATCTAATTTTGTCATCTTCAATTGTGGAGTGGATTTTAAAGTTCCCACTATCTTGGAGGGGCATTTCTCAAAACTGGATGAGCATTAGTTATTATGTAAACTGGTCACTTGGAAGGTTTGGTTGAATAATAAGGAAGTGACTTTAAATGTTTTCCAATCTACAAAGCAATCAAACCACATGTGTATGGTCTCAGTGATTGATATATTTGATAAGAAGTCCTTGATAGCTCCTATTAAAGAGAGTCTTAGTGTTAAGGCACTACCAGCAATGATCATGGATTTTGAAGGTGATGATATTGATGAGTATGATGAGATAGTGAGTGCACTTACTGGTTTGGGTTCTTACTCTATATGCCAAAAAATTTAGACTTCGACTTAAAGAGTAGGGAAACTCAACGAGTGAAGTTTTCTATTGAGGATCCTCCTATCTTGGAGCTCAAAGATCCACCATCCCATATCCGCTATGATTTCTTAGGATCCAAAAATACATTTCCAGTTATTATAAGAACATATGTGATGGAATAAAAAGTTGAGGCTCTAGTATTAATTTTGCAGAAGTTCAAGAGAACCATTGGATAGTCTATTACTGATATTATAGGTATTCTTCTTGGAATCTGTATTCATAAAATTCGACTCGAGCTATATTGTATTCCTAGTATCAAGCATTAATGTAGGCTTAATTAGCCTATTCAAGAAGTAGTCAAGAAGGAGATCATCATATGGTTAGATGCAAGTGTTGTTTACCGTATTACAGACAACAAATGGGTGAGCTCAATTCAAAAATTATCAAAGAAATATGGAATTGTTGTGGTTTCAAATATAAGGAATGAATTTATTTTTATGAGAATTATCACTAATTGGTGAGTGTACATGGATTATAGAAAGCTAAATGCATGGACCAAAAAAGATCTTTTTTGATGCCCTTTATAGATTAGATGTTTAATTATCTCACTAGTAGAGAATGTTTTTATTTTCTTGATGGTTATTTAAGATACAATCAGATTTGAATTGCTCTTGAAGATTAAAAGAAGACCACTTTCACTCGTTCATATGTGGCATTTGCATTCAATAGAATGCCTTTTAGGTAATGTAATATGCTAGTGACCTTTCAGCGATGCATGATGTCTATCTTCTCAGACATGGTAGAGGACGCTATTGAGGTATTCATGGATGAATTTTTGATAGTTGGTGACTTTTTTGAAGATTTCTTGACCGATATGGCTAGTGTTTTAATAAGGTACAAAGATTATAATTTGGTAATTAATTGGAAAAAGTGTCACTTCATGGTCAATAAAGAGATAGTGTTAGGTCACAAGATTTCAAAAAAAAAAAGGATCAACGTAGACAAGAAAAAGATTGAGATAATTAGAAAATTGCTTGCCTCCACCGATTTTTGTGAATAGTATTTGAAGCATTTTGGGGCATATTAAATTTTATCTTAGGTTCATCAAGACTTTCTCTATAATAGCACATCCTTTATGTAAATTATTGGAAAAAAGTGAAGTTTGTTTTTGATGATGCTTGTTTAAAGGTGTTTGAGTGCCTTAAGGTGAAGCTGACATCGCCCTTATCATTGTACCACTTGATTTGTCTATTCCTTTTGAGGTTATGTGCGATGCTATAAGGGTGACACTAGGAGAATTCCTAGGCCAAAGGAGTGAGAATATACTTTATTTGATTTAATATGCTAGCAAGGAACTTAGCCTAGATTAGAAAAATTATACTATAACAAAATGAAAGTTTCTTACTATGGTTTTTGTATTTGAGAAATTTTGATCTTATTTGCTTGGTAGGAAAGTGATTGTACATCTTGGCCATGCAAATTTAAGGTATCTTATGGTGAAAAGGATAAAAACCTTGATTGATTTGTTGGGTGCTTCTATTAAACAATTCACCTTTAAGGTTAAGGATTGAAAATGGATAGAAAATTAAGTGGTTGACCAGTTGTCACAACTGAAGAAGAGGCATTGCTAAAGTTGAAATATGGGCTTGAAATTGATGATACTTTTTCATATGAGCAGGTATTAGCTATACCACAAGACTTGACTCCATGGTTTGAAAATTTTACCAATTATTTGCCAAGTGATGTGATGCTTAAGTACTTCTTTCAAAAGTGAAAGAAGTTTATGTTTGATGTCTGAAGGTTTTCTTATGATCACCCATACTTTTTTACACTTTTGCAGATAGAGTGGTTCATAATTATGTCCCTAAGGTTAAAATGATAAGTATTCTAGAAGAATATTATTTATCTACAGTTGGGGGTCATCATAGTGGTGTGAAGACGGCTCATAAGATTTTACAATGTAGGTACTACTGGTCCCCCATTAATCAAGATGTGCATGCCTATGCTAGATCATATGACCTATGCCAAAGACAAGGGAACATCTTATGAAAGCATGAGCTACTATTGACCCTATTTCTAGAGATTGAACTATTTGATGTGCGGGGTATTAATTTCATGGGCCCATTTATCATCTCATATAGTATGAAGTATGTTTTTGTTATTGGTGACTATGTCCCAAATTGTTTGAAAGAAATTGCACTTCTAGAAAATGAAGAAAAAAGTGTTACAACATTCCTTAAGAATAATATATTTTATAGATTTGGTACGCCGAGTTCCATCATCTATTATACGGGTTCTAACTTCTGTAATTGTCAATTTGGAGACCTACTTAAGAAATATGATTTGAAGTATAAGGTGGCAACACCTTACCAACCTCAGTCCAGTGGGGAAGTAGAGGTCTTTAATCGAGAGACCAAGTTCATCTTGGTGAAGATTGTGAGTGACAATAGAACAAACTGAGCTAGAAAATTGGACGATGCATTATGGTCTTATTGGACAACATTTAAGACTCCTATTAGTGATTCTCTATATCAGCTCATGTTTGGAAAAGCATGTCACATGCCAATTGAACTTGAGAAATAAGGCATTATGGGCACTCAAGAAGTTGAATCTGGCATAGAATAATGTGGAAAAGTTGAGACTTGAGCAATTTAATGAGATGGATGAGTTTGATCTTAAAGTATATGATAGTTCAACTTTGTACAACGAAAAGAATGAAAACATAAAGTCGTACCATGGCTGAAAGATTGATAAGAGAGAGTTCACTACTGGTGACATGGTTTTATTTTTCAATTCTAAGCTTTTCTTATTTCTTGTCAAGTTGATATCAATATGGATGGGATCATATCATGTGGTGACAGTTTTTCCTTATATTGTCATTGAGCTTGAGAATAACAAGGGCAAGAGATTCAAAATAAATTGCCAAAGAGTGAAATAATACCTTAGAAATATTGAAGAGGTCAAGGTGGTGTTTGATGTATGTCTTGGTAAAGTTTGAGTAATCAAGATACCTGAGTCGTACCATGACATTAAACCAGGAACTGCATAGAAGGCAACCTATGAGTTTTTATGGTGAAGTCTGAGTAGTCAAACTACCAATGTTGTGCTACAAAATCAAGCCTGCTTAGGAGGCAACCCAAGTATTCTTTTCATTAATTTTTAGTTTGTAGTGTAGGAATAATATGTTCTAAAGTGTACAAGTGGTTACTAGATTGAAAGAGAAACCCAGACAAAAAGTCTAGTGTACAAACACATAGACCTCATGATGAGTCAAATCCATTGTCAACAACTCGTGAGGTAACCAGTTATTATTAGAAGTGAAAATAAAAATAGTAAGATTGTAAAATCTCTAAGAACTTGTCAAAGTGACCCATAGGACCTCATAATGACCCATTGCATTGAGTCATGGGATTGTAGAAAGTAAGTCAATACAAAAATTAGTAAGTCTTCTAACCAATACGTAACAGATGTGGAAAATGACTCATACCATATAGCTATGAGTCATCGCATGAAGTCGTACTTGCTAGGTCAAATCAGCCAATAAGTTATATGACCCAACTTGATCGACCTAATTTGTGGGGATAATACCCTCTTTTGATACCCAAATTAACCCCATATAAAAATTTCAAAATCATAACTCCCTCTATTTCACTAAATCGATATCATCCTTATTATTCTCCTTAAGTGTACACATAATCATTATCAAAATCCCCAAAATTCATAATTTATCACATTTCTCTGCACATCTACTCTGAAATTCTAAACTAATTAGTTTAAATTAAAGTTCTTACTTTTGGCATCAAGTTCAAAAATCAAAGTAATTGAATGTGGTTTTGATTACTGTGATTTTTGAATTTGAGATTCTTCTGTGGGTACTCCATTATTATTTGAATCTATAACACCCTAGATGAAGTTGCTTGACTACAGAAAAGGGATTTGCTTGAACTAATTTTTTTATTTACTAGTGTAAATGGTTAAAAAATAGCATAATATGTGCATCCTCTATCTCAAAATTGATATGCGCTAAAACCTGTGACAATTTTGTGTTCAAAATAAAGTCTAAGTAGCCGTGGTAATTGGTGTAATAATTACACATGTGGAATTAGTATTCTCTGCTATTTCAGTGATTGTAAATATGGTCTTGATGCTAAATTATTAAGATTTTGAGATGAAAGTAACATGTGTTCAAAAAATACCTTAGTGTTGTCCTCACAACTCATGTAATAATTCATACCCCAAGGTAATGAGTTATCATGTGAGTAGTTATCATTATCAAGGTAGTTCAAAATTACAAAGTTTTTGTGTTTGGAAATTTACTCAGTATGAGTCTTAGGACAAATTGTAGGAAGTAGGGAGACCCTACGACTTATAGTATAGACTTGCATTGAGAACTTGCAGTTGACTAATTATAGGAGGTTAAACCAACGAGTCATCTAACAAGTCGTACCCTATGGTGTCGATTCATTGTCTGACCTCTAGGAAATTATAGTGCACAAATACATGTATTTTATTTGTTGATATTATGAGTACTAGAGGTTACCTTCCATAGGTACTATAGAGCCAAAGAATGCAATGAAGAAAGAAGCAAGGAAAGGGGGAAATCCTACCCCCACCAAGAACCAAACTAAGGAAACATCCACCCAAAAACTGGTGGATGAGAGTATTGATAAGTTTAGTGGCTCAGTAAAGGAGTACCCACTATAAGTCTAGTTGAGCCATGTAAAAGGTTGACTTTTGTAAGGAGTTTGGTGGCAAGGACAAAGAACCCAAGGTGACACCTTCCTTAGAAATTACACTAATACCTCTCTAGTCTAAAGAGTGAGAAGAATTAGAGTCCGAGGAAGTACGGATAAAATCAACTCTAGAAATGAAGAAGGTACTATATCTGGTAGTTCCTTAAAGGATGAAGTAGGTACGTGGTATGGTACTTAGGTCTCTAGTGATGCTGATTATGAAACCTCTGCATAAAGTCCTCTACCATAGGGTCTACGTCCACTACCACTACATCCAATACCACAAGTCCATGTAGCTCTTTAGGTGAGCGATAGGGCATTCTAAGTATGAAAAGTATCTATAATTAGGACATTAAACTGAATGACAAGGGTCGACCAAAGATGGGTTTTATGAGAAGCTTTGGTTAATCACTATGAGTATGCTTGTGATTCACAAGTTTGATAGGTTGTGCAAAAAAATATAAACAAGGGTGGATGACTAAGCAGCCGAGTAGATACAATCCTACACTAGTTCATGAATTTTGTGTTACTTATTATGATACCTTGAATATTCAAGATCCACAGGGTTTTCAATGGAAGGTTAAGGCTATACTCTTTACTATTTTGATTTAAGGTGTTCAAGTAGATATCCCGGAGTGCACTATTTTAAGTTCTTCATGGTCAGAACTTTGAGCCTCCACCTAACACTATAGATATAGATTGTCAAATAGATGAAATAAGAAATATGAAGCTGAGTATATTTGAATTGAGAACAAAATGGTGCACTATTGACTGATGGCAAACATTATTACTACTCACGTGAAAAATGTTAGATTGGGTAGCCTATAAAGAGTTATAGTAAATAAAGGGAACATTGAACTTCACCACCAAATCTTGGTGGACTTTGGATTATCACAAATTGGGGCCCATATCCAATAATATTTTAAGCCTAGATCGATCTATTTGTTGGCATGTAATATAGAAGTCTTTGAGATTAACATCACCAAGTTGACTTCCCAATAAATCTAAGATAGAGCTATTGAGGATATGATGAGAATACTATTTCCATGCTTGGTTACTCAGATGTGTTTGGCGGTTGGTGTTCTTGAGCTTTCCAATATTGGTCGTCTTATTAGGGTACATTGCATTATAGATCTTGGCTTGATACAGGATCAGAAAAATCTGTGTCCAAGATAATGGTGGATATTAGTGTTGTATTATTAGCTGAGGATTCTAGTCAAGAATGTACATGGAGATTGATACACCCAATTTTGCTAACATTGGAGCTATTCTAACTGAGTCCTAGACTGAGGTCATGAGGCTCGAGACTACTACTGTTGCCACTATTTGTTCAATTTTGTAGCAATCCCCAGTCATAGTTTTATCAACTCCTACTCTAGGTAAATCCATGATTCACCTATTTTCTGGTGGGTATGTTGTAGTTCCACATGATTTCTTGTAGAAAGTTCTAAAGAGATTTACCATTGTTAAACAGGGAGTGGAGATCGTCAATGAAGGTGTCAATCCTTGGGGTAAGAGATGATATTAAGATAGAGATACGAGGAATACAAAACTAGTTTGATCGTTTGATTAGAGGCAAAATGCTAAGCTCAAGGGTTTTTAGTCCTCAAACTTGACCACAATCAAAAGGAGATTACTTCACTATCAACAAGAATCCAAGATTTGAATTCTAGACAGTTTTTAATATTCCCTTATCTGACCATACTTATGATTGAAAAGGAATTTACAAACATCGAGGTGCCCAAAATAAGGGGCAATAAGGGAAAAGGAAAGACTACTAAAGATGATGTGGATCTAGACTAGCAAAAAAAAAGGAAAAAGAGATAAATATTATTTGAAAAAGCAGTAGGTTAGAGCAAGTAGTCCTCCGACAACTACTTATCTAAGATTCATGAAAGGGAGCGGGGAGTTTGGAGCTCCTAGTTCAAAGGCCTCGAGAGATGCTAGCATTTCTTTTCCTTAGAGTGGTGGGGGTACGACAGCTACCCTCACTAGTTCTATAATTTTGAGTCCACTTGTCACCATCGATGCCAATAGTTCTTTGAGTTCATGGGCTATAACCAATGCCACGATATAGGAAATTGGGATGATTTTTGAGCCCCCAATAGCTGATGAGTCTATAGTCGATGCATAGAAAGTCAAAGCTATGTCCTTACCCATTTTTTTATATTTTTTGTATATAGTCATATAATGAGGACATTGTATATTCTCAAAGCTGGGGGTGGAGGTGTACCAACACTTGAGAGTTTTTGTTGTTGTGTTTCTTTTCCCTTGAGTGTGCTATTATAGTAGAACCTACATGTTTAGGATTTTGTTTTTGTTTTTTTGTGTTTATGTTATTGGTTGTGTTTGATTAGGAGGAAAATAGGGAACCTTAGCACAGACAAATTCTAAGTGTTATTATTTTGTTTGTTTTAAGGACAATACCCCTCCTAAAAAATGTTTTAGAATGTATACCATATCTATTTTGAATTGTGACCACCATGGATCTTGTTATGGCATTAGAATTATAAGCATGATAACTATATCTTAACAATGCATGAATCAGATAGATAGTATTTGATGATGCACCCTTGTGCTATGTGCGTGTGAGTTACTTACTTAGTTTAGTTGTGTGTGACTGATCTAGAACTTGCTCAGTTAGTCTTACCTAGGTTGTAGGATAGTTGGTTAGGAAAGAATCATGGTTTTTCTTGAATAGTCTACTTTTACCCTAAATACCCAGCTACCAAATGGAATGAATATCCCTCGATCTCGAGTTTGAACCTTAATAGACCTATTTATTTCACTAGGATATTCACCTTCCTATTATTTTATTAAAATAAACTTGTTTTGGTACTTGTACCTTCTTAGATATTGTGTATCTCAAATCTGATAATTTTCTAAGTTGAGGTCCGCTATCATAGGGGTGCATAGTGAGAAGAAATTATAAAAAAGAAGTTAGTGAAAGAAAAATAAGATTTAAGTGTGGTAAAATAAATAAATAAATAAAAATTGAATAAAGTTTTAAAAAATATGGAGAGAGAAAAATAATAAGAGAAAAGTATGAAGAAACCACACCCAAAACTTGAAAAATAAAGGAGAATACTGGACAAGAAAATAACTGAGGTTAAGAAGTGTAACAAATATTAGTGTAGTGTCAAGGAGGGTTGAGTCACTTTATCCAAATCTACCACAGCCGTGTCAAAGCCTACGCGATAAGTCAATACAAGTCCTACATCTAATTTGATTGTTCGAAAGATTAAGGCATAGAAAATATGGACAAGCCTAATGTATTTTCACACGCACTATTAGAAATTCCTTGTGAGAGTGCGTGGTTTGACACTTTTGATATTTAAAATAAATAAATTATTCAAGAACTTAGGTGTATTTGATGATATGACATGTTGTTTCAGTATTTTACAAGAAAATAGGTCTCGGTAGGAAATGAAAGAAAAGGAACTAAATTTGGCTAAGTGTTGGCATTTGCTGCTTGGCTGCTACTCATTGGGTCATACTATGAGTCATGGCATGAATCATCCCAAATAAAGAGTTTATAGTGCTAAAGATAAGAAAATTAAAGTGTTATCTACTGTTCAAACTTTGAGTCATTGGGAAAAATAATGAGGTGTCACATGACTCATCCTGGAGAGATAGTCAAAAAGTCCTGAAGATATGTAATTCATTACTAGTGGCAACAACTCTTTCTTACGAGTCATCAAGAGAGGGAACGAGTCATTGTATGAATCATTCTAAGAAGATATGAAAAAAGTCTTGAAAGTCCACAAAAGTTGCTCTACTGGTTATGATTAATACAACAATCTGTTAGGAGATGATATGATTAGTCACGAGGAATCATCACCAACTAGCAAGAAACCAGCTAATAGGCCACAAATTCACACAACGAGTCATGGCATAACCCAACAACTCATTGCCACTACTGACTCTATTTTCTAGTTATGTTTAGGATATAATATCTTTTGTATATATAAATATTTACATACTATTACATATTTTGAGTACATATACTTGTTTTTGAGAGTTTTAAACACATACTTTGAGAGATTAATTTAAAAGTTGTGGTTTGTAGTTTGGTTCTTCTTTGTGTAATTGCAATTATGTTTTCTTCCCAGAATTACTATTGTGATCTTACAATTATTAATAGCTAAACCCCACAACTAGGGTTGTGGGGAACAACCACGATGGAATATCAAAGTAAGTTCAAAGTATACGGTGATTCTTGAGTGGTGTTTATGCATATATTGTTGTCCTCTTTACTTTGATTTCTTTATAGTTGTGCACAACATTAGAACTCTCCTTATTCTTACTTTTCTTGAATGGGATATAATAGATGGAAAAAGGTAATAAACAATGAAGACTTAGAGATACTAAGCTTTACTTAATAGCTTGAGTTGTGGATGCAAAAAAGCTAATCTGGGATCCATGATAAGGGTTAGATTATAAAACTCGTGAGACTTGGATGATTAATTGAGGATGGTTATCTAATATGGTTTGAACAGTCATATAGGTGAACTTAATTTATTCATTCTTTATGCTAGGCAACAGGATAGATCACCAGTATGAATGACCTATGGAGTTATAAAATTACGGGGAAAATAGTCCTGGTGTCTCACCGTTATTGATTACAATTTTAAGAAATTCGCAACTGTTACACAATAAAAAACTACTTTCAAAGATTACTTCAACCCCTTTTATGGAAATAACAGATTGATAACTTAAATATCTGCATCGATCGAACGCCTAGCTATTTTCCTAAGAGATCGACCCTAATTTTGGTTGGGTTCTATATTTGATAGCAAACTCTTTATACTTCATTGTGAGGTGTAATTTTGGCTTATTAGTGGTTGAGACCCTATATAGGTTTTAATATGGCCAACAAGGTGACTAGGGAAGAGGTAACATTGGTGACCAGGGATCGTGGTATGGAAAAGTCCACTTTATTTAACATTCTTGATGGAGATATGGACTACAACATTATCTTAGGGAGGTCATGGATCCATTTTATGAAGGTCATCCCATTGATATATGTCGAGATGATCATATTCCCCACTACAAATTGTGTGCAACAAATAAAAGAGTATCTGGATCTGCCTCAAGAAATGTGGGTTATCTCGATAAGCAAACTAGAGGCTACCACTTGGTTGAAATAGAAGAAGGACTTATAGAACCATACTTTGGGAAAATGAAATGGTAGAAAACCCCAAGGGCTTACAGCATACCTAATGAGAGGGATATGACAAAAAGGACAATTGAAAAGATTAAGTAGATCTCTCTTTTTCTCAACTTCCTCATAAGAAATGTATACTTGTGCTCGAGTTTAAACCTGGAGCTCAACACCAATTATTTTGAATTTCTTAAAAGTAACTCTAATTGTTTTGCATGGTCCTATTTAGATATATTTATCCCTCTCAAAATGTTGATGCACATGCTTAGTATTAACCCAGTGAAGTAAATATGGCATCCAATCTCAAATGAGAAAGACAAGTTCTTCTAAGAATAAGTGACTTGCTGTCTCGAGATAGGCTCCATCCGAGAAGTCAAGTGTCCACCATGGTTAGCAAACATTATGATGGTATCAAAGAAACCGAATAAGTTCGAAATATATATTGATTTTAAGGATTTGAATTAGGTATGCCCTAAAGACTTTCTTTCCCATCTTGAAAATTCATCACATGATCAAGCTATGTTTAGTCAAAAAATCATGAGATTTCTTAATGTATAATTCGAGAACAACCAGATCTACATGGATCTGGAGGATCAAGAGATGATTTTTTTTAAAACTAACTATGGTACTTTTTGTTATAATATGATGATACTCAGACTCAAAAATATAGGTGCCACTTACCAACAAATGGTTAACTAGATATTTGAGAAGTATATAGGGAAAATGATAAAGGTCTACATTAAAGACATGTTGGTATAACACCCCAAAAATCCCTAAGATCATATCTTAGACTTAGTACAAAAATCAATTGGAAACCAATAGATTTTCCTCTGAGTGAATCATTATAAGAGTTGTATAGTGATGCTACAAGTCGTGGGTTAACTAGTGATAAGTAGTACAGTCCATCCTAAGTCTCAATGGTAATAACTCAGACCATGGGTCACAGTCACTCCTATGACTCGTTAAGTGATTTACCTAAGCAGAAAACCAAAAGTGATAAAAGATAAAATTTTCATGCTAGTAACCATAACTCTAGGGGATGCATTGTGGGGATAATGTATGAGTCGTTAGGTGACTCATGTTGATGAGGAACCAAAGGGACATCAATTTTCCTTCAGAGGCCACGGGTCCTAGCCATGACTTATAGCTAGAACTTATGAGCTGTGAGGTGACGATTGTGCCCTTAGCCTACAAACCAGCCAAGAACCACAAGTCAGAGGGTGATTTTCCAAACTAGAAGATTAATTTTCAAGCATTCCTTCTTCAGGAACATGGGGATAGCTGCTTGTGAACATTTGCATTCCAAGTGTGGTTAGCTCAATAAACATTATTTGTTGCTAATCTTTGAAGTTCACATCAAAAAAATTATTTGATTTCTCGTTGTCATTGTCAGAGCAACATCTAAACTACTTGATGATGCAATGGTGGTTTCTATTGGGACAACACCATTCACAACAAATTTTATTTGTTGTATAGTTTTATTCATCATTTTTCTCTATCAATCTTCAACACATAATTTAATATTAGAGAATACTAACAACGAAGACGTTATCTTTATTCACATTGTTTCTAGTCAATAAAAAAGTTTTTATACTCCTCGAACCTCTTAACTTAAATTTTATCAATGAAAAATAAACATTTACACAGAATGTTTAATTTGGCGAAGTTTTTATATTCTTCGAACTAAAAACACAAACTGATTTACTAGGAAAAGTATTTATATTTTTCAAACCAATTAAGGAGTAGAAATCAAAAGATTTAGTCTCCAAAATTTTGACATAATATAGATTTATCAAGTGCAAACAATTTCCTTAAGATTGTTATTTTATAAATTTGTACACAAAATATGAACAGCAAATACAGAAGTTTAAACAATCTTAGAAAATATTAAAAAAAAAAGACGAAGAATGAAAATCAAGCCCATTAAATTCATAGTGTATCCTTAAGAAAATTATTCCCCTGATTGTACCGTGGTTAATAGAATATATTCTCCTAGGATAGAATGATTTACTCACCAGCCGAAGTCGAGCCAAGCGAATGACAAAGACCACACGAGGAATGTCTTCTTCTTACCTCACTAATAATATGGAGAAGTGCTTCTACTTTTAAGCACAAGAAAGTTCCATTGCTCCATTAATGTGGGGAAAATATTTCTTCCATAATGTGAAAGAATATTTTCACTTTTCCTTCATTTTCCACTGACTTTCAACAAAAAAACCAACAACCATGAGTATAAATTATTTATAATGAGGTTACAAGTAACGTAATTAATCTAAATTGTGTTAATCTTATGATAGTACGAATAAGAGAGTCATGTAATAGGAATACCAATAGAATTAATTAAAGTAAAACAATAAATAAAGTAAAAGAGAAAGAGTTTTTTAATTTAATCTCCTAGGGTAGATGATCTAATCTCTACGGAGCAGTGATGAACAACAGTGTTACAGAGAATAATCATAAAGTCACATATAATCAAGTGAGAATTAGACAATTACAATCGTGGGGAAGCAAAGGTATCTATAAATATCTTAGATAATTACTTTCATGATCCTTGTATATTTCAGCTGTTATATAACTAAAATCATAAGAATTAAATGGACTAAATAGAATCCCTGAGATCTTGAAGTCTAACCGTTATCTTGGTTACACTGTGGAAGGGCACTCTAAAGCTTCTCAAATGGTTCAGTTCAACCCTTATTATTCACGAATGAGACGTGTTCAATTAATGATTCTCGAATGATTTGATTAGACTTTGATTTGACTGACATTGACCCACAAAGAAGTTAATTGTGACCTTTTCTATTCTAGCAACATATTCGGTTAAATAGTCATTGTATAGGGGTAACATTGCTCAAAGGGAGAAGAAATCGGCCTATAACAGTCATCTTGAGAAGAAAATTAAGATAAAAGAATGCCCACTCGATCAGGATCAAAGGAACCCGAGACTAGAAAAGATAGAGATGACATGCTAATAGACAAATAGAAAGACAGTGTGTTAGGGGACTCAGGTGGACAAGCTACCCACTACTGAACTGTGTCAGACAAGCGATATTGAGTTGGCACCCCTTAATGGCTCGACAAAAAGTGGCATGAAGTTATTGGACAATGGGCTACAAAGATGCTCTCCTATTGGATAAAAACAAGTCCTTGTACCCTATTAATAGTAACCTCCTTCCCTATTGTAAAGGGATCCAATCTCATTTTTTTTACTCTCAAGAAGTAACATTCTCTAACTTTGTTCTTAAGATTTCTCTTTTGTCTTATCTATTTGAATATCATTTTACTTATTATCACACTCTCTCATTAAGTAGTTATAAACACTATTTTTTTTGTCTCAAGTGTTACGGGCTACACAACTACTCAAATTAGCTCTCGATTTTTATTTTGTTTATTATTTATATTGTTTGTTTAGCATATTTACTCTTTTTCAAACCCAGGCTACTAACAAGAAGATAAAATCATAACTTGTACTCTTGACTCACCTACATATCTAACTGTCTCAAAATTGATGGTAACTAGTTTGGCATCCACCATAGGGCCAGAGCAACTGCATGGATTTTAGTTTTCTTCCCTTTTGCCATTTTTTCAATGTTTGTGCTTTATAGGTAGATTGGTCACAGGTGACTACATAACATCACTCAAGAAGTCTAGTCCTTGGTGTAATTCCAAAGACGTCATTAATGGGCCCTGCTCTATTAAAGTTACGCATAGAAAAAAGGCAAAAAAGCCCCAATGGCAAGATAAAACATAATTAGTGGCAAAGAAAGAGTAAGATCTCATTCTCAGTGAAGGATAAATCACCTTATAGTTACTAAGAAAAACTTGCATCAAGAAGACGACTTACAAATATCCTTTCGGTGATTTAGAGTGGAAAATGTGGCCCTCAATGACTCCTAGTGATATACCTAAACATAGATGATTGTAATATAAGGAGAATGTTGGTTGATCAAGGAAGCTCATCTAACAACATGTATTAGATAGTCTTCAACCAAATAGAGCCAATTTTTACCATGACACCCATGGCTAAGACCCTTGCCGGGTTTAATATAGACAATGAGGTGACTGAGGGAGAGGTGACACTGATAACCAGGGTCCATAGTATAAAAGACCCATCAAATTTTATATCCTTGATGGGGACATGGGATATAACGTCATCTTGGGATGAATGTGTATCCAAAACATGAAAGTTATCCCATCAACGTATCATTGGGTAATCAAGTTTTCCATGATCAACTTAAGGTTCTGAAAAAAATGATAGTGGATTCTAGCTGAAATAAGTTATCTAAGCAAGCAATGCATTGAACTTGAAAAGAAAAAGAAAATAACAAACAAAAATAATGAAATATAGATAAATATATAGCTTGATCCATGAAATATATCAAAATCCAACATAATTAAGTTTTAAAATAAATAAATGAGAGTATAGCCAAAGAGGAATCCAGTGCTCAGGAACAAGAAAGACGATATCAGAATGACCTAAACTCCAAGGAAACCTAACTTAAAGGCCTAGAATCTCATCAAAGTCACTACATGAGGACATCTTGTCATTAGAAGAGGACATTCCATCAAGATCAAAAAGGAGGAAGACATCAGCAACACCGACCACTTGAGTAGTGACAATTTTTTTCATAATCATAGAGGGTCAGCTATGATTTTCTAAAACACGATTAATTTCTCCTCCCGTATCTCACCATGATGGATGTTCATAACATAATTCGTTATGGATGAGCATCGAGTCTGGCCTTTTTTAGAGTTTGCCAAAAAGCCCTAACCTTATCTTATTTATCATAAAAAGCATTTTGAAACACACTAAGAGAGCTAACCTCTCCCGAGAGTAGTTTTACTTTTGCCATGACCCAACTAGTCGGATTGTGCAGGTACCTACATAACACCTACCCCAGATAAGAGAACCCTTACTACCCAACTATTCATTTAATGTGGAAGTTAAAATAATTTATTTTCAATAACATAATTCAGTTAACTCATACATAAATAACTTTGGTTTAACACATTTGATAAGTAAAAGTGATGCGGAAAAACCATCAACACTGAATCCCCATAAACTAGCCTAAACCAGTACAAGAATCGAAGAAAAAGAATAGGAGAGTCCATGATACATTGTCCACGCAGAATAGAGAAGGCAGGAGCTATTGCTGAGTGATCACTATCGTGGCTATAGAAACCCCAACTGACTTGTACCATATGTATATCCAAAATTGGAGATATAGTAAGTGTATCATCAGTACAACCATATATATTGGTAGGAATCATCAACCAAATAGGGTTATAAACAAATAATATTGATAACAAATAAAGATAAATCATAATATTAAGTAATGTTCCAGTTTCTAAATCCCAAATTATGAATTCATTGACACCAAAATTACAACCTCTTTCTGACTTATTGATGCCAAATTACACCTCTTAAAAAGTATAAAGCGGTCATGGAATCAAATATAGAACACAACAAGATTAGGGTCGATCCCATAAGGAATAGGCCAAAATTCTATCAAGAGTTTATCTATGTAACTGGTAATTAATAAATAAAAAGAGGGTTTGTAAAATTAAATTGTAATAGTAAAAGTTGTTGGTTGATTTATTTGTGATAAATATAACACGAGCACTAGGATTATGATCCCTTTCACTTTATAATTTCATGGGTTGTTTATGCTAGTAGACTATATCGATGCCTTGCATGCAAAATCAAACAAGATATGTATCATATAACTATCTCATAACCTTGGTTAAATGAATTTCACTCATATCCTCTTGGACTCAGAGTGTTGCATTACTAAACCTTGTTTTATGATCTCAGATTCACTATCTCAGTTAAGGCAAAAGTTAATTAGATAAAGGTTGATAGCTTCAAATCCCTGTTGTAATCTACTTTTCCTGATCTATGCCTCTCTTTCGAAAAAGTCTAGAATATAGGTGAGTTATTAACGTTTGCAACCATCAGGAAAGAAATCAAAGCAATGGGCATACCTATACATTCAAGCCCATCGGTCTAGATTAATTCTCACTTAATCCATTTAGTTAATTCATCATGGTTTCCACAATCCTAGTTATGGGATTTATCTACTCATAATTGTAAGAACATAAGATGAATTCATGGCTGAAAGAATAATTGTGTACTTACAAGAATAAGATAAAAAACTCTAAAATCTCAAATTGAATATAAATCATAAGAACCAATGTCAATAATTCCAAGAGTAATAATATGTGTAAGAACCTCAAAACAATGTAATAGAGCATTAAAATCACTAAACCCAATGGGAGTATTTATAAATATAAAATGAATCCTATCCTAAATTAGAGAATCAGGTCAGTAGCTTCATATGACACATGAAATGGAGTCGCGAATCAGTCCATGGGTTATAGGTCTCTCATGGAAATTAGACTTTGGACCAATCCTTAGTATATAGTTCGTGATCATGAACGATAGGTTAGAGTCATAGGTCTTAAGTCACGTTCGTGAAAATTAGATCTTGTCTTCACCTTTAAAACCCAGCTGGTGAGTACCTCCCATGGGTCGTGGGTCAAGTCTATAGGTCATGGACCACATGTAATGAGTTGATTTTGGTGATTTATGTAAAAAAATTATTTTTTGTGTGATTTTACTATTTTACCCCTCTTTGTGGTGGCTTTATGGTATTTTTAGGGTATGGGGATGATTGGCTTAGTTCTCGCTGTATTTCGGTGTAATTTATATGATATAGTGGATTTTGGTTGCTTGAAAAGCCTAATAGTTGACTTTGGACAACATTTGTTGATCTATGCATTAGATGGCAAAATAGACTATGCCAATAGATCCGAAACATCAATATTAGGGTGGTAACATAGTTGGTATGGTTTTATGAATTTTATATATCATTTCAACTCTCGGTTTGAAAAATTATGAAATTAGGTTTTAGGGTAAACTTTGCAAAAATGATATTTTTTTGAAAATTTGATATTGTCATTGAGTCCAAAGCATCAAAATTGATAAGGTAGCATAGTTTTTTGCACTAAATGGGATTCCAAATGAATCCCAAGAGGTCCACGGAGACATAAAATTCTCTAAGTCTCCAGCTAGTGCACCACTCAGTTAGTGCACTCGCATAAGTGACACTTTGGTCGCTTACACAATTCGGCAGATAATACGAGTGTTGCTTACACTATCTTGGTCGCGATCATGAACCCCATATAAGCGATGATAGGGTCACTAACGGGATACCTTCCCTTAGGCAAGATATCACATATCCGATGCCTGGGTCCCTTAAATACCTATGTTTTGCCATTTTCACTATTTTTTAGACTTAGAACTTAGGTTTTCATGATTTTGGGCAATTTCCTCCATTTCTAAGCTTGGGTAAGCTCCAAAAACACCTATTTCAACTACTTTCCTTCAATTTTATCATTTGAATCTTGTAAAATGCAGATTCAAAAGTGGAAATTGGAACTTTTGGCCTGGAAATCCTAAAAAATTCATTTCTCTGATTAAAACCCCGATTTCAACCTGTTTTTACTTGGGTGAGTTTATAATCTTATAATGATCATTTTTCTCTCAATTTCATCTTCAAAACAACTCCAATTCCCGAATTTAAAGTGGATTTCAGAGGTTTTGTTGGTAAAGTTTAAAAATAGTTTTTGAATGATTTGGACCTCGTTTCTAACTTATTTTTACTTGGGTTTTCAGCTGTAGACTACTAAGAGTATGGGGAACATGTTTCAAAAATAAAAATACTATTTTACTTTTCTTTTTTGAAAATCCATTACGAGGGTCCATTTTGACCCCGACTCAAAATTAGGTAATATGGGTATCATTGGCTTTTTTGATGCATAGATTTTATTTTTCTATGTATTAGTTAATTTTGAGTCTGTTCGTAGGAGTAAGGCTTCAAATTAAAGGCTTTCGAATTAGTTTTTTACATTTGAGGTAGGTTTTTATTTAACTTTCTTCAAACTGGGTTGGGTAGTCAATATTCTCAAAAAATCAGGTTAAGGGTATGGGAAATAATCATGAAAATGGCTATTTTATTGTGTTTCTCTTGTGTGGGGGCCTATTTATTAATGTTATTTGGCAGTTTTGGAACATTAATTACTTTGTATGACCGTATGGGATCCTTTATAATATTATTGACCTTGTGTATGTGGAAATTAGTTGTAACCTTATTTGATGGAAGAGCCTAATGTGGTATCAATGGTGACCTTTTAATGTATTTCATTCTATTGGCATATGGATTATGTTGGATTCATGGATGGCTGGATTTTGTGAGTGGATTTTGCCTCACTTGGTTGGTATATTAGTTAATATGAAAATTTCTCATTTTGGTTGGTTGTGAGTATTACATCCTCATATCATATTCATTCATGAAACATTGGTACGACAATGAAAATGCTAGAAATACTGGCTTTATTGGATAGAAAATGTGACATCTTTAAAACCCTCTACTGATTTATATGCTAGGGAGGAGTTATGGATATTGGTATGGAATTAGTTGTATATGGGTTGATAACCCCCCTCCCATGGGCCCTACTTAGAAAGCTTTAGCTCTGTAGGTGTATACAGAGGTTGCGCGACAACCTCGACCATCATTATCATCATCCCTATAATCATCAACTCTATTTTATTATATTTACTTTATATTTTTCTGTTATGTATTATATTTCCTTGATATGATACTTGTCTATGTGTACTTTTTCATTCGTATTCATATGTGTGATGTTTGTATACTTTTGTTTCTCTCTCATATTGCTATAGTGTATGTGAATATTATAGAACTATTATTGGAGACGATGTGGGCTACCATTTGGGACTTTTTCTAGTTGCAGGCGACTTGCCCTTAGTGTGTATTTTTTATTCTTTATTTTCTACTTTACTTAGTCGACTGATGATACCTTTTGTGTATAAGTGGACAACTCGTCCCTACTGATCCCTTTAGGTGCAGATCCATGTTTGAGTGCACCTTACAGTAGTTGATTTAGGAAATATTTGGAGCTTTTATGAGGTAGTGGTTGATTTCATGCATCCAGAGTAGACTACTACCTTTTCTTATTTAGACTTTATCTTTATTTGTAGTTAGAGACAGAGTTGTTCCTTTTTGGTTACCTTATTATTTTGATCTCAAGTTATACTAGTTATGTTCTTACACTGTGACATAAAGTTTTGGGATTTGGTTTGGTATCATTGACAATGTATTTCTACTTTCACTATATATGTGTGTGTTTTGGCTTTATTCTAGGAGCCTTGCCTTGTGTATTGGTGTTATTTCCTTTTTCGTATCTGTTTTGATGATAGGCTTGCCATGACAAGTGCTATAATGATCCTTATTTTTTAGGTCATGAGAAATTGGTATCAGAGCAACCAGGTTTATTGTTCTCAATAGTACAAGAAAGAGGTGTCTAATAGAGTCTCGTGGATTGGTTCGTAGACGTCCGTATCTATATTTGAGAGGATATAAGATGTCTTTAGGAAACTTCCCTTATTTTGTTCCTTATAATGCAAATTTCCTTCATAACTTGTGTTATAAGTCTTAGTTTACTCTTTTTCCATAGATAGTGATGACTAGATCTCATGAGGTTAGAGAAGTAGATCATTCATCTGAGGACAAAGCCTAGTCTAGAGTGCAATTTGCGAGTTATGGACGGGCTCGAGGTAGTAGATGGGAATGAGGATCTGCCCTGTCAAGGAGTAATACTAAGGGACTCTTCCCTGATCCTTGAGTTAAGCATATTGGGGATGTGGGTCCTACTTGGTCCAACTGAGTTCTTCTACCCCAGTCTTAGAGGGGTTATTGGTTTGCTTTTTGACCCATTTGGAAGGTGCTCCTTGAGTGCTCCTAGTGCTCCTCTGTTTCGAATGTTGTACCTTTATA
Organism: Capsicum annuum; assembly: GCF_002878395.1. Classification (NCBI taxonomy): domain Eukaryota; kingdom Viridiplantae; phylum Streptophyta; class Magnoliopsida; order Solanales; family Solanaceae; genus Capsicum; species Capsicum annuum. The sequence continues at coordinate 169,453,024 of NC_061119.1, forward strand.
TGTGTCACATTCTGCTCATGATGTTCCTCCAGTAATTAGTAGAGACCCTCCAATAGTACCTATTTCTTCTTTTGGTACTCCATAGACTCTGAGTATTGTCCCTCCTCAGCACCTGAATCTGAGTATAGTTTTCTAAGGTTGGGAGTCTAGCCTTCATCCAGCTTACCTCCTCAAGTGGGATCTCATCCTGCCAGATCCACCGTGCTTCCTCTTATTATGAGTACAATTATGTCTTCTATGGATCAAAAGAGGTTTGTGGTGCTATAAGCGAGGATGCCAATGAGTTCTTAATTGACTATCATGAGAAGTTATATAACCTGTGTTTGCTTGAGTTTCATGATGTTGCTTATACTACTTATCAGTTGAGAGATTCGGCTAGAGATTCGTGGTGGTCACTTATTGGTTGCAGACCTCTCGATTCTCCTAAGATGACTTGTGATCAATTTGTTGAGGCCTTTTTGAAGAGGTCCATGCCTTATAGTCTGAGAGATCGGATGAGAGATGAGTTTAATCACCTAGAGCACAGCTCTATGATTGTTGAAGAGTATGACACATGATTTTATGCCTTATCTAGATATTTCTATACCAGTATTGCCACCGAATCTAAGAAGATTCAAAAGTTCATGAAGGGGTTAGATGTTTCTTTTTAGCTTGCTACGACTTAGATGGTGGTGGATGAAGCTTCATTTTAGAGTATAGTGAATCATGCTAAGATGATTGCGGGTATTCTTTGAGCATTTCAAGGAGGTGCCAAAAAGGTCATCATATGGGAAAGTTCAGAGGTCACACTTCTCAAGGTAGGGATTCTAGAGGTTTCCATGGATATTGATCTTGGGCTTATTTATATGTCTAATAACCAATATTCACCTATAATAGGACTTGTTCTAGAGGTAAAATGTGTTACTTTTATTGTGTTTGATGTGTAATTGCATGATTTAGCTAATGGAAGTGATTAGTGATGCAGGGTGGATTTTCATTGGAATTTGATGAGTTTGGATACATGACATAAAGCGAGTGATGATTGATGCTTTGGGATTGAGTGTATGAACTTAAAAAGCATCCATTTGTTGTTGGAAGCTAAGAAAGAAATAATGAACTGGGAAGGAACAAATTTATGGAAAAGAATGTCAATTCTAGTAGAGGTCGCGATAGGCCCACGGCGCGACCCCTACTCAACTCAAGCACACAACGTGGTGTAACCCCTGCTCAACTCAAGAACACACTATGGCGTGGCCCCTTCTCATGTCAAGCACCCAATGCGTCATGACCCTAACTCCACACTAGGCAAAATTGTCCTACTATAATAGCAACACTTAAGCATAATTGAAAAGAACTTTGGAAACGTACAGTAGAGGCAAAAGCACTTTGAATACTTCTCTTAGGGTTCTTTGAACTTCATTGTTCCAAGATTACCTTTGGGTGTGTTTAATTATTCATTTTTGCTGTTGAATTTGAACATGAGTGGCTAAACACCCTTGTTCTGGGGTTGAAGCCAAAGACATGATTGCACTTTGATATTCTTTATTATAGTTTATAGATGAATTATAGTATGGGTTATTCTTAATCTCTTGTGCTTACTATTTTGATGATTGGCCACCATTAAAATAAACCTATATTTCTATGTGAACCCGGGAGGAGAATCATATGCAAGAACGAAGAGATTAAAGAGCAATGTTCCTATTCTTTTATAAAATAAGAAACTTGAATTAGCATCTAGGATAGGGATATACCTAGAAGCCTTGTTTGGTTCACTTGCAGGATGATAGCTTAACACATCTAATTTGATTATTGCATCCCCGCTCAACGATGTAGTTGTAATGTATAGTTAGGTAGAAGATCAGAGGTCAGGAGATCATGATTATACTATAAACCCTACGAATAAATAACCCAATAATCAACTAAACTACATAGGAATAGAGATTTGCATGATTCTTAAAAGCATCTCAACCCTGGAATCCTTACTATTACTGTTCACTACTCTGCCTATGTTTCTATCGTCGTCTCTTGTTATTTCTTTATTAATTATATTTTTATTTGAAACTTCATAATTATCTTGATACCTTGAAACATTGAATACATTCTTGTCAAAAACTAAAGTTGGTTGAATTACCAGTTGCATAGTCCTCGTGGGTATAATATCCGACTATTCTAGTCACTATATTACTTGTATGATCATTGTGCTTTAGACTGCAACAAGTTTTTGGCCCCATTGTTGGGGAATATTATAATTAGTAATTTTCTAAATTTTTGAATTTTGATATTAAGTTTAAGTGGTAACGACTTGATATTGGCTGGCTAACTTTTGTAGGTATTTGAAACAACAACCTGGCAAGGGAGAGAGAATTAGTTGAGCCATATTTAGAACCAGAGAAAATATTTCATAATAGGCAGAGGGAAATAACCGTTCAATAACCAATTTAATTTTTCATTGATCCAATTGATCCTAATGTTGTACATGGTCTAGCTCCGGCGATTACAATTTCTTCTGCTCAAGCAGCAGCCAGACCTGTTCGTGAAATGTCAATCCTACTTATGAACCATTCTACTAATTGCATCCGTAAGCTCGAGGTAGGTAATCAGTTTGAATTGAAGCAGAATATAGTGCAGGTTTTGTGTTTGAGTGGACACTTTGCAGGGTTCTCACATGAAAATCCACATTAGCACATACAAACTTTCTTGGAAATCAGTGATACCTATATTCCTATTGGGGTATCAACTAATTATGTTAGATTGATGCTCTTCCCCTTTTCTTTAATTAGGGAACCAAAAAGGTGGTTATATGTTGAAGCACCAAACTCAATAACTTCCTAGGATGATCTGGCTCGAAAGTTCCTTATTTGATTCTTTCCATTAGGGAAGACAGCACATTTGAGAAGTGATATTCTGAGTTTCACGTAGAAAAAGGGATAAAATCTCTACCAAGCTTGGGAGAGATTTAAGGGCATACTTAAGAATTTTCCTTATCATCATCAGTCTAATGATGTCCTGGCTCATACTTTCATAGAGGGTCTTGATCCCAACACCAAGATTATCTTGGATTCAGCAGCAGGTGGGTAGGCTCTTGAGAAGACATATGATGAATTATATACACTGCTGAATCGGATTTGACAAGGGAATCTAAATGGTACGCTAACTCAAGGAGTGATCCTAAGAAAGTTGTAGGTGTGTTGGAGGTAGACAAGTTTACTACTTTATCAACCCAGCTTGCTGCAGTATAAAATCAGATAACCAATCAGTTCAGCAGCAAGAAGTTGGGGGCTACAAAGCTGGCAGCAACAACTAATGCAGTTAAACATGTCACACCCTTTTTTCTAACCAAAAATAGATATGATTTTAAGTTCAAAAAGGGTTTTATTATTAAGTGACAAAAGATGAAATTATTTCAAAAAGAATTCATTTTACAATTAAATTCTGAGTCTCCACTTGACATAAATCAGAAGTGCCAAGTCATCTTTAGAAATCCTTTTTCAAAATAGTTTAACTCTAAAACTGATCTACAAAGAGAGATTTCAGTTAAGGAATTATGTTAATCAAGGGAAGGGTGTTAGGCACCCTCTATCCCTTGGTTCGACCATGGTCACTTCGTGGAGTATATCGGCTAACTCGATACTATAGAATGCATAAACCAAACAAAACACACAAACCAAGCAAATGAACAAATCACACAAAATTCAAAAAACCCAAAATAATGTCTAGTCCGAATTATACAGTCCCAAAATAGAAAAATACGAAAATGTAAATCCTATTCTAAACTACCCTAGACTATGATTTACCTGATGCCTCAGGCCTTCAACACAAATGTCCTTTGAGTACAAGATATTTTGAGACATTCCCCGGTGAATAAATACAAATGGCCTCGGGGCATCCCCGACTTAATGAATACATTTTTCAGTGCGAGAAAACCAAACCATTCAACAAAATTTCAAACATTCAACAAAACCACAAATTCTAAAATTTGTCTACCCAACCTACGTTTGCCTACCCACTCATCCTAACATGATACTATCAAGTTCAATTAACCTTCATTCCAAGTCAAACAACAACCCATGGATCAAACCAACCAAAATGCACTTTTTATCAAGCTTCAATTCCCATTCCACTTATTCCCAATCAATTAACCAATTTCAATATAAGAATCAATCAATTAAACCACAAATTATAGAAACTCAAACATGCTCAAAATTTATATCATAACCCATCTCAGTCCAAAAAAATCACGACATCAAACATTACATCACGATAAAATAGAAAGATATTAATTGAATAAATGGACCTCAATTTAGAGCTTTTGAAGAACGTTACTCGATAAAATAAATAAAACCCACTTCCAATAACTTTAACTCGAGCCTCAACAACGAACAAACCAAATTGATAGCAAATAATCTCAATTCGAACAAATTTGTAGAAGAAATTTCAAGCCAACTGAGACTGAATTTATGAAAAACTAAGAAATTCATACTCAAAATCAAGAAATCTTGCCGGAATCAACTCAAACGTTGCCGAAATCTACCCAAAAGAGATTGATCTTGGCTAGTTTTAGTTGCTGGTTTGGGTTTTGGCGGCAAGAAGGATGTGTTTTGAGTCGGTGGTGCTTAATCTAATGTGTAGTATGGATTACAGCAAGATAGTCGCCGAAATACTCGACGTCGGTCGGATATTTACTCACCCTTTCTTAATTTCTCTCCATTTATGCTCTTCACTCTCTTGATTTCATTCTCTCTCTTTTGATTCCCCCTTGTATCTTTTTGTTTTTACTATTTTTTTATGTGTGTGTGTCTATGTACCTTTAGTTGCGTGTGTGTGCGTTGATGGTGGGTGTATAGTGAGATCTTAGAGTGTGTGTGCGTATAAAATCATGAAAAGCTCCTCCTTCCCAGTGAGATCCACATATATCTATATGTATTGTGTGAGAGCGTATATATTCTTTTTGTGTTTTTATGTGTGAGTGATAAATATATTATGTGGTGTCCATGAATAATTGTATGTGTATATAATTCCCTTATGAGAGATTTGTGTGTGAGGTAATAACAAAAAAGAATCGTGTAAAAATATAGGTAAAGGGGTCATGTGGGTGGAGGTGGGGTAGGGGTGTGAGGTATTCTAATTTGACAAGGAGGGGTTGTTAATTTGTTATCAAAAGAATATTGAGGATTTGGTTGGTTAGGGATTTGTTATTTTGTCTTCTAGTGAGAAATTATCCCATGATTGAGGGTACACGGTAGGATAAGATAAATATGTGAAATTGATTTTCGGGAGGGGAAAAATTATGTGTTTATATCATATCCCTCTTTGTTTGTAAACACAACATATTTGCAGATAAAGAAGTAGACAACGAGATAAAATTTTAACCCAGCCACTATTTAAAAGAAAGCATAGAATAAGGGAGGGCAACCGAGTCTTGATTTAGGACGTCCGACCTACCCAAGTTATGAGGGAATCAGTGACAAGTATCCCTAAGGGTTGGTGGGAGAGGGACTATACCGAGTTGGAGAGTTGAGTGAGGCCCTATCAAGGTTCCAATCTACGGATCTGTTATTACATCAAAAATGAAAATTACAAGTTAAAAAGATAAATGAAATTACAAAAGTCCTATCTATGCAGCTTCTTTCAGACTCTTGACTTGAGTTTTTGATGCTTTCAAAATTGACAAAAGATCTGATCTTCTTTGGGTTGAACTTGAGAATAGATTCTTTCTCCATACAAAATTTGATGCTGGAGATAAACTCACAAATTGACCATGCTCTATCGGTGGTACTTCTGAACCTTGATCCTGGATTTAAAAATCTACACCCTATTCTCCAGGATGCTTCCTGACTTATAATTTCTTCACCTTGTTGCTTGACTTTCAATTTCATCACCCTGTTCTCCAGCAGTTCCTGACTTGCTTTTTTTGATCTTTTGATTTTCAATTTTATCATCCTGTTCTTCGGGTAGGCTTCCGTCTTGTAATTTCCTTAATTTCTTGTCTTTCAATTATTTCACCTTATTTTTTGACTTTCGATCTCTTAACCTTGTTACTTGACTTTCAACTTCTTCACCATGTTACTAGACTTTCAATTTCTTTACCCTGTTCTTTAGGCGGGCTCCTAACTTGTCATTTCATCATTCTGTTCTTCAGGCAGGCTCCTGACTTGCCATTTCATCACCCTGTACTTCTGGTGGGCTCCTGACTTGCAATTTCATCACTCTGTTCTCCGAGTAAGCTCCCGACTTTCAATTTCATCACCCTATTCTTCGAGCGGGCTCACGACTTGTAATTTCCTCACTCTGTTCTCCGAACGAGCTCCTGACTTTCAATTTTATCACCCTATTCTTTAGGCGGGCTCTTGAATTGAAATTTCCTTACTCTGTTCTCCATGCGAGCTCCTAACTTTCAATTTCATCACCCTACTCTTTAGGTGGGCTCCCGACTTACAATTTTCTCACTCTATTCTTCGAGCGAGCTCCGGACTTTCAATTCCATCACCCTATTCTTCGGACAGGCTCTTGAGTTATAATTTCTCCACCCTGTTCTCTGGGTGAGCTCTCGACTTTCAATTTCATAATCCTATTTTTCAAGCAGTCTCCTGACTTACAATTTTCTCACTCTATTCTCCAAGCCAACTCCCAACTTTCAATTTCATCACATTGTTCTTCAGGTGGGCTCTTTACTTGCAATTTCCTCACTCTTTCTTCGGGCGAGCTCCCGATTTTCAATTTAATCACCCTATTCTTCGGGTGGGCTCCCGACTTGCAATTTCCTTACTCTATTCACTGGGCGAGCTCTCGACTTATAATTTTATCACCCTATTCTTCAGGAGGGCTCCTGACTTGCAATTTCCTCACTCTATTCTCTAGGCAAGCCCTGGCTTTCAATTTTATCACCTTGTTCTTCAGGCGGGCTCCTAATTGTAATTTCCTCACTCTATTCTCTGGGCAAGCTCCCGACTTTAGATTTTATCACCCTGTTCTTCAGGAGGGCTTCTGAATTTCTACCTCATCACCCTGCTCTTCAGGCGAGCTCTTAACTTACAGCTTTATCACCCTGTTCTTCAGGCGGGATCCTTAAATCAAAATCAAAACTAGAACGAAAATTATCCCAAACAAAGATTATGATAAAGAAAGATCTCATTTTCCTAAAAGTAAGGTCCCATTTTCCAAGAGGGTCCTGAACAAAAAGTAATGTCCCCTTTTTTAGGAGGTTCCTGAACATAAAATAAATTCCTATTTTCCATGAGGGTTCTGAACATGATATTAATGTCCTGGATATACTTTCCCAACGGTAGCTGAACTTCTGAACAGAACTTTACCCCTGTTTCATCAAAGAAAGATTTGTCAGTTAAAACTTAGTAGTGGTTTGAAGCACTTGGCTTCCCAGGCATCTGCTCCAGCGCTATTTCCTTTCATCTTTATTTCAGATTGTTGACACTTATCCCTGTCTTGTCGCATCATTAACCCAAACCCAAATTGAGGGAAATGACTTTGACTCAAACACTGAATTTCTATTGTACCACGTCTCTGAGATGCGTCTTTTGAAACCTGATATTCCCATGAATTCGGCAACCCAACGGTTGATATACTTCCTTTGCTTTGTTTTAAATTATGATCATGTTTCTTTTATGTGCTGGTCTTTGTCTTTTCCTCATGCAAATGGGAAGCCTGTTAGCAAGTTTTGAAATCTTTTCTCACGTGTTTTGACACAGACTTGACTCAAAATGTAAAGAAATAATGGTGACTTTTCTTTTGATAATGACATAAAAAGAAAAAAATATGAATATGTAAACGAAAGAAAAGGGACAATGTCCCTCTTTCAAAAATGAAAACTTATCTGAATATAGCAACCAACTCCAATGATTATGACATGTATTTTGGATTAAGCTGTCTGATCTTTCCACCCAAACTTCCCCATTTGTTGTTGATTTCATGCCTTTGCCGCTGAGTCGCTTCTTCAAACCCATTGGACTCATATACCTCATTCAATTGATGACATCTTGAAAGATTTTTGCCAACAATCCTCTCTCCTTTTTATTTCTCACACACCCACCATCACCTTACGGTGCCCATAAGGGTTTTCACCAATAAGACTCTCTCATTTTCAATTTCTCTTATCTCACCATTGCCTTACGGTGCCTGTGAGGATTTTCACCAATAAGACTCTCTCATTTTCAATTTCTCTTATCTCACCATCACCTTACGATGCCCATGAGGGTTTTCACTAATAAGACTTTCTCATTTTTATTTCTTTTCTTATCCCTCATGCCGAGGAAGACATGTAGTTCCCAACATACATCATCATATGAATTGCATGCTTAGCCTTAAAATTCTGAAAGATTGATCTGAAGGTCTTTCTTTAGTTGTAACTTGGCTTTTGGATGGAGTTCGAAAGAAAGGATGGCATGAGGCCCAAATAACACTTGAAGTGGGGTGGGATTTACAACTTTTGGAATCGACTCAAACAACGAAGATTAACTCATGTCCCAGTTTCTTTTGACTAGGTAGTTCTAAATTATTTATTGGTTGGACCGAGCCCAGAGTAAGGTATCCTACGTATCTCACTCTCGAGATAGAAGAATTAGGCCACACATAGTTTTGGAAACTTATTCTTTGTTTTGGTTTATTTTTTTCTATTTCTTTTATTGACTCTTTTTCTCTTTGGGACCTTTTCTTTCTCTATTTTCTTGACACTCTTCTCTTTTATTTCTTTTCAACACATTTTTTTTCTTTGTTATTTGAAACTTTTCTGACTCTATTTTTTAATCGACACTCTTTTTGAACTTTGCTGACTCTATCTTTATTCCAAAAGAGGGGTATGAAAGAAAATAGAACTAAGGTTCAAATGAAGTAAACAAAGGATGACACAAAGTTTGGATAGTAGAATGAAATGCCTTCATCATATCAATCTTTAAAAATGCAAGTACTACACATGCAATAAAACTAACAAAGGATAAAATATCATACATAATATCTTTTGAATGCATCAGCATTGATAGCCATTTCTATCATTTTGCCTTCTACATCTGTCAAATATAAAGCTTTGTTGGGCAACACTTTCTTCACAATAAAAGGACCTTGCCAATTTGGGGAGAACTTGCCTTAAGCTTTAACCTGATGAGGGAGGATACACTTCAAGACCAACTGACCAACTTCAAAATGCCTGGAACGTACCTTTTTGTTATATGCTCGATCCATTATCATCTGATACAATTGACCATGACATACCGACGTCAGCCTTTTTTCATCAATCAAACTCAACTGCTTCAGTCAGGTTTTGACCCACTGATTATCATCAATCTGTGCTTCCATAATGACTTGAATAGAGGGAATTTTAACTTCTGTGGGAATGATTGTTTCTGTCCCTTACACCAATAAATATGGAGTTGCCCCTGTTGAGGTACAAATAGTAGTACGATAACCTAGTAATGCAAATGGAAACTTCTCATGCCATTGTCTAGACCCTTGTATCATTTTCTGTAGTATCTTCTTGATATTCTTATTGGCAGCTTCCATGATGCCATTTGACTTCGGATGATATAGAGTGGAATTTTGATGTGCGATCTTAAACTATTGGCACACTTCTTACATCAAATGACTATTGAGATTGGTGGAATTATCTGTAATGATCATCTTGGGAAATCCAAATCTACAAATGATGTTGGCATGAACAAAATATATCACCACCTTCTTTGTTACTGACTTGAAAGTTACTATTTCTACCCATTTGTAAAGTAATCAATGGCTACCAAAATGAATCTATGCCCATTTGACGCTTTTGGCTCAATCGATCCGATCATATCCATCCCCCAAGCTACAAAATACCATGGAGCAAACATTACGTGTTACTCAGTAGGAGGAGAATGTATCAAATTACCATGTACCTGAAATTTATGATATTTTCGAACAAAACAAATAGAGTCCCTCTCCATAGTAAGCCAATAATAACCTGCTCGAACTATCTTCTTTTCTAAGACATAGTCGTTCATATGCAGCCCGCATACCCCAGAATGCATTTCAACCATAATTGTCAAAGCTTCTTTTGCATCTATACACCTCAAGAGTCCCATATCGGGGGTTTTCTAATACAAGATTCCTCCACTTAAGAAAAATCCACTAGTCAAACGTCGAATAGTCCTCTTTTGATCACTAGTGGCATGTGTTGGGTATTCTCTCGGCTGAATGTATCGCTTGATATCAAAGAACTAAGGTTGTCACGGGCTCATTTTTCAACGTGTTAGCGGCACACAATTTTGCCCGTGCGGCGCCCATGGTTCCCCCAACTATGGGCCAGCCTTCCTCATTTCCCAGGTCTTTAGGATGATCCTGTGCCTGTGGGAAGCTCATCTCAGAGGCTTGCCCCCTTTGGTGTCGCTCCTTCAATATGTTGGCTGACATGGCTAACGTATAAGCAACTCTTCTGGCGCACCTTTAATCCATGTATCTCATCCATATGCACTCCTGGGGATGGCTATGGACATACTCATCCCTTCCCTTGACATCGCCTCATGCATGTGCACTTGGCCTTTGCTTCGCCCGAGTAGGGCAACCCTCAATCCTTGGCCTTTGTCTCAAGCGTCTTTCTTAGATATGCCCTCTCATGTCTTATGGCACATCCAAACATAGCCCACTCAACTTGTATCAAACTTACGTAGCACAGTGTCGCCCCACAACTATGCGTCTAGGCCAACGGACCCTTGCTCGCTTGGCTGAACCTTGACCAAGCTCACAAGTTAGCTCACGAGCCTCTTGGGGAGAGTATCCCAATTGCTCTATCAGCTTAAAGTCATCCTTCCATCATTTAGATAGCCCACGGGGCTTTTCGGTTCATATAGCCAACCTCTAGCCTTTTCGGGCGCCGAACGCTAGTCCACCCGACCTTGCGTTGCCCATAGGGTTCCCGAGCCCTATGAGTACCTTGTGCATTCCTTTGACATGCCAAGGAAGGCCCTTGAGGTTGTCCCTCAAGGCAGCACACTTGGGGTGGCCATCTGTCGACACACCCGGGGGAGGCTGGTAGGCTGTCACCATTCATACCCCCCTTATATATGCTTAAAATAAATAATCCCAATGTCGGCTACTAGACATCATTTTGCCCGAGAATCATACTGGGGCTTAGATCATTCATCCGACCTTCAAATTGGGTGCCGTTTGTTCCTACTCCTTTCTATTGAATTCCTTCATACCTCCATGAAGTTTCACCCCATTCTCATACACACGGAACGAGTTATGGCCTTTGGACCAATCAGCAAATTACGACAATGCCACTGGACTTTGGCCAAGTCAATCCCCTATCCAAACGGACTCCAAACGACCCCAAATTTGGTAGGAATACATAAGGTAACCTTAATATCACCTCTCTACACCTGAATCCTTATATTCCACTTATATCTCAAAATGGCACGGCGCTGACATCGAACACCGCACACGATCCTCACCATGCCTCTGCCCCCTTGGGCTCACACCAAGACCTCTCCAAATCACATTTGCACTCTTAGTACATGTCATGAAACATATATAAATGCTTTTTGCCTAATTTTATGCCCCTTTGCCTCATCTTCAACTTCAGCATATTCCCTCAACATATGCCGCCTGCATAGCTGACAAGGTTGCGGCCTGGTTGGCACGCACAATCTTGGCGAGTGACAGGCCCCAAAACTTTGGGGCATCACACCCTCACACACCTGAAGTAGTCATTGTCCTCAATGACATACAACACCGATGAAAACCCGAAGTCTGCACCCTTGGGGATTTACATCGCGGCCCCCAAATCCTTGTGTGTGGGAACTCTTGCGAGCTCCTTCTTAAAAATGGAGTCAGGCCCCTTACCCTTCTCCCCCTAGTTTTATCCAAGCGTGCACTCCGCACTTCTGGTCAGACGGTGTCTCCACACCTGCACCCTTTGGTGACTAACTTTGCGGTGACCTTAAGTCATATCTGCACCATGCTCCTCACGGCCTTCATCTTGTCCGAGAATCTGTTTCCACCCTAGCGATCCTACTAGCCCATCCATACCTGGCATGTCTAGCCCTTTAATCCTTTGCCTCTAGCAGACAACTATCTTCCTTCCAGGACTTCTGCCTTTTAAGCACAACGTAGCTAGGTAGGCATCCCTCGATGTGGCATCTTTGCCAACCATACCCTTATGGTCCTTATCTTCTTTCCTTGAGCGACGTCACTGGCGGTAGCCTAAATTAAGAACTTTTTCCCAATCATCATTCACAACAGCCTTTAGAAACCCATTTTGGCATCTCGTGTGCTCCGCGCCCATAGGCACCTCACACTCTCTTGGGACGTACCCTTTGGCAAGTACTTCTTGTATCAAAGTGCCGAAATCTATGCACTACTCTGTGAATTAGATGCTTTGTTCAAAACTTTCTCTTTCCCTTTGCAGTCCTTCGACGTTCGGGGTACCCTTGTACCTATAGCCTATGGCAAGAACTCCCTTGGTTCACCCATCTGCAGCCTCCGACCCGCTCTTCTACTCTTAGAAAGAACCCATCCTCGAACTTGGAATCCAATTCATTTTCAATGCTTTAGCTAATCCCACTTTGACGACTTTCCTTACCTATAGTACTTTGACACAACACCTCTCCATGAAATAGTTTGGTTTATGCACGCTGCTCACACACCTGATGGCTTTACCTCCACCTGACTTTAACGCCTATCTCCCTGCAAAGACATCTGCACTCAGGTCCTTCTTTACATTGTCGCGGTCCAATGGTCCGCTTGGTGCTAGCCTGGTTCTTGCCTTGCATAGCACTCTCTCCAACTGCAAGCTCTGCTTGGTCATGCCGTAGGCTTCACTGCCCATTCATCCTGCATGGCTCTCTTCTGTAGGAACTCTCCTGCCACTCCTCGTAACCCATTGGATGGCTAGGTTTAGGGACTCTCCTACCACTCTTCGTAGCCCATTAGGCGTCTAGGTTTAGGGACTCTCCTGCCACTCTTTGCAACCCATTAGGTGGCTAGGTTGTCGTTCCAACCTTAAGTCCGACTTTTTTTAGATGGACCCCTTCACATGCCTTCGGCAAAGCTCAATTCCAACCTTCTTGGTGGACACTCAACTTGATGCCTTAATTGCATCCATGGCAAGACCTAAGCATGATCAAGCCCAATGTTTATAGTCTACGGCTTCAACTCTCTTGGAACATGGCTGCACAACCTGGCAGACATGGGTCATCCTCTTGACCACCCGACTTATCGGCATATCCCCTTCTTTAACTCAGCCTAGACTCTTTCATGGCTGACAACCCTGGCTCGTTGCTTTACATGAACAATCTACTTGACTGACAAGCTTCTGATGCACCTCGTCAACCTTGCTTGACGTCCTTGTCAAGTCCATGCTCTCTTCTGACCATAGTTGCCAACATACCGCTAACAGAGTTTCTGACGAACTGACGGTTCCCCACAATCAAGGACATTTGAGCACCAGCTATCCGATTGTCCAATTTTGTGTTTCCACTCAAACAGCATGGCACGATGACCATACCTGTTGGCCCAACGTGCCTCTATAGAATCCCTCTGCATATGGTACCCACTTATTTGAAGTCATCCCTTGAAGGTTTGTCAATCATTCTTAGATGCTTTGAATATGAATCAACCCACACAGACGAAGGCAAAATCAACGACTGTGACATGGTGTGATTCTGAAATAATGGGCCTTGGTTGACATAGCTAACTCAAGCGTCTCAACATACAACCAATTCCCTACATAAGGAAGCATCGTCTCAAACGATCTTCATGAGCACGACAAATGTCAATCTATGCTTTGACGTGATCGCTGCAGTAACATTCACAATCTGCTCTCAATTCTACGCTTTGATACCACTTGTTACGGGCTCATTTTTCAACGTGTCAGCGGTACACAATTTTACCCGTGCGGCGCCCATGGTTCCCCCAACTATGGGCCAGCCTTCCTCATTTCCCAGGTCTTTAGCACGATCCTGTGCGTATGGGAAGCTCGCCTCAGAGGCTTGCCCCCTTTGGTGTCACTCCTTCAATATGTTGGCTGACATGGCTAACGTATAAGCAACTCTTCTGGGGAACCTTTAATCCATGGATCTCATCCATATAAGCTCCTGGGGATGGCTACGGACATACTCATCCCATGCCTTGGCCTGAGCATTGCCATTGCATGCACAGTCCTATCCTCAATCTTGACATCGCCTCATGCATGTGCACTTGGCCTTTGCTTCACTCGAGTAGGGCAACCCTCAATCCTGGCCTTTATCTCAAGCGTCTTTATTAGATATGCCCTCTCATGTCTTATGGCATAGCCAAACATAGCCCACGCAACTTTTATCCAACTTACGTAGCACAGTGTCGCCCCACAACTGCGCATCTAGGCCAACGGACCCTTGCTCGCTTGGCGGAACCTTGACCAAGCTCACAAGTTAGCTCACGAGCCTCTTGGGGAGAGTATCCCAATTGCTCTATCAGCTTAAAGTCATCCTTCCATCATTTAGATAGCCCACGGGGCTTGTCGGTTCATATAGCCAACCTCTAGCCTTTTCGGGCGCCGAACGCTAGTCCACCCGACCTTGCGTTGCCCATAGGGTTCCCGAGCCCTATGAGTACCTTGCGCATTCCTTTGACATGCCAAGGCAGGCCCTTGAGGTTGTCCCTCAAGGCAGAACACTTGGGGTGGCCATCTGTCGACACACCCGGGGGAGGCTGGTAGGCTGTCACCATTCATACCCCCTTATATATGCTTAAAATAAATAATTCCAATGTCCGCCACTAGACATTATTTTGCCCGAGAGTCATACTGGGGCTTAGATCATTCATCCGACCTTCAAATTGGGTGCCGTTTGTTCCTACTCTTTTATATTAACTTCCTTCACACCTCCATGAAGTTTCACCCCATTCTCATACACACGGAACGAGTTATGGCCTTTGGACCAATCAGCAAATTACGACAATACCACTGGACTTTGGCCAAGTCAAGCCGCTATCCAAACGGACTCCAAAAGACCCCAAATTTGGTAAGCATACATAAGGTACCCTTATTATCACCTCTATAAACCGGAATCCTTAGATTCCACTTGTATCCCAAAATGGAACGGCGCTGACATCGAACACCGCACACGATCCTCACCATGCCTCTGCCGCCTTGGGCTCACACCAAGACCTCTCCAAATCACATTGGAACTCTTAGGACATGTCATGCAACATATATAAATGCTTGTTGACTCATGTTATGCCCCTTTGCCTCATCTTTGACTTCAGCATATTTCCTCAGCACATGCCGCCTGCATAACTGACAAGGTTGGGGCCTAGTTGGCACGCACAATCTTGGTGAGTGAAAGGCCCCAAAACTTTGGGGAGTCACAAAGGTTCTCCATCAAGCTCTTCAACTACATTACAATAAGCATGTTGATCACGACTCTGTATATGCATTGGATAGATGTATACCTTATCAGGATAATGGAGCATTGAAGACAAAGTGGCTAAAGCATCAGCAATCTCGTTGAAAATTCTTGGAACATGCCTAAACTTTACTGACACAAACCGTTGACATAGATCTTGGAAGCATTGTCGATATGGTATGAGCTTTAAATCTCGTGTCTCTAAATCTCCTTGAATCTAATGAACAAGCAAATCTGAGTCCCCCAACACTAATAATTCTTAGACTCCATATCAACAGCTAGCCTCAAACCCAGAATGGAAGCTTCATATTCCGCCATATTATTGGTACAATAAAATCAAAGTTGCACTGTTATCGAGAGATGTTGAGCCAATTTATAGATAAGAGTTGCACCTACTTCTACTCTTTTTATGTTAACGGCTCTATCAAAGAACAGCTTCCAACTTGGATCAGCATCTATAATGACTTCACCGACACACAACACCTCTTCATCAGGAAATATGTCTTTAATGGTTCATATTATTCATTAATGGGGTTCTCGGCAAGATGATCTTCCAAGGCTTGGGCTTTCATGGTTGTTTGAGTCACATATATAATGTCGAACTTGGTAAGCAATATTTGCCACTTCGCCAGTCGACCTGTTGGCACAGTCTTTTGAAAGATATACTTTAAAAGATCCATGCGAGAGATGATAAGTAATGTAGGATGAAAGATAATGCTTCAACTTCTACACTACCCAAGTTAGGGTGCAACACATCCTTTCAAGAAGAGTGTACTTGGCTTCATAATTTGTAAACTTCTTGCTAAGAACCTACTGATGTAGTGCAATCTACCAAGCAAACTCATCACCTTTTTTTCTGTTCTTGGGTAGCGATAAATCCTGAATGGCTTTGATCTTTGAAGGATCCAATTCAATACCCCAACGAATAACTACTAACCCCAACAATTTTCTGAATGGCACTCAAAATACATATTTTGCCGAATTAAATTTCAGATTATACCTAAAAATCCTTTCAAAGAACTTTCTTAGATCCTTAACATGGTCAGACTGATTCTTTGACTTAATAATCATATAATCTACATAGACTTTGATTTCCTTATGCACCATATCATGAAACATAGTGGTCATTGCTCTCATGTATATTGCTCCAGCATTCTTCAAGCCAAACGGCATCACTCGATAACAATAAGTTCCCCATTGTATGATAAAAGACGTCTTTTCTACATCATCATCATCCATAATGATTTGGTAATATAAGGCACAGCAATCCACAAAAGAGGCAACCTCACGTTTAGCGCAATTGTCCAGTAGAAAATGGATGTTGGGCAGCGGAAAATCATTCTTTGAACTTGCTCTATTCAAATCACGATAATCAACACATACTCGAATCTTGCTATCTTTCTTTGGGACAGGAACAACATTAGACAACCAAGTAGGATAACGAGCCACTTGAATGACTTTGGCTTCAAGTTATTTCATGATTTCCTCTTTGATTTTTATACTTGCATTAGTTTTAAACTTCCTCAACTTCTATTTGATAGGAGGGAATACAGGATCAGTTAGCAATTTATGAGCCACTAATTTAGTGCTTAAACCAGGCATATCATCATAAGACCATGCAAAAACTTCTTTATAATCAATTAGTTCTTGAATCATTCCCTCTTTTAACTATGGCGAAGCATGCATACTTATTTTAGTTTCCTTAACATCTCCTTGATCTCCCAGATTAATTGGCTCAGTTTCATTCAAATTAGGGTTTGGCTTATCTTTAAACTATTACAATTCTTTGCTTACTTCCCCAAATGTCTTTTATTCATCATATTTAACCTCTTTCTTCATTATAACTTGATTAGATTAGATTTTAAGATCAAGCTAAAAATTTTACATGCATGTCATATCACTAGAATCAGCATAAAGAGAACTGTAAAAGGAAAAGACAAACAAAATATATTAGACACAAAATAAAAAAGAACATTGCATTTTATTTAAAAGGAAAGTTACAAGGGTTTAGACATAAATGACAACAGAAAATAAATAAGATAAATTCCTAATTATAACCCTAAAATAACTCGGATAAATAGAAAAAAACAATAAAAACTACCAAAACTCCCTCCTGATGGAGAAAGGAGTGACTTTTCAATTGTTGAGCCAAACATCAGGACCTATGAACTGCATATCTGCCTTGTTGGTACCTTCTCCCACTTTAACCATATCAACTTTAACCAATAGGTTCTGGAATTCATCAACTAACTCAGCTTCAAACTCTATAGGATTCATGACATTGCTCTTGACAAATAACTTACTGAGTAGCGGCACTGGGCGAGGTAGTGACCATGTTTCCTTCTTCCTTTTTCTGGCATTTTTCCAATCTTTTGTTGTAAGTTTGAATCCAAGACCAAAAGGGCCCATGCTCTCACTCGGACATATGGGATGAATGATACCATATAGAGACACTCCTAAACCCTTTCCTGGCTCAAATCCATATTTCAACATCTCATTTGCTATCATGACAGAAGTAGAAGATAATTGTGGCCCTGGCATAACTTCAAAGATATGATCCACCAGCACTATATTGAAACATTGATACACAAATGTCTCCTCTACATTGTTTGCTTTAATAAAAGGCATGGGAGAGTCTTTGGAGATAGACAAATCCCCTTCATCATGAATAACCACTTCTTTCTTGTCATGCTCGAACTTGATGATCTAATGCAATGTAGATGCAACTGCCCCAGCCTTGTGAACCCATGGTCTTCCCAACAACAAATTATAAGAGGCGTCGATATTCAATACTTTGAGCTCTATATGAATTCAACAGTAACTATAGTTAGCATAAGCTCAATTTCGCCAATGGAGTTAATTTTTGCTCCATCAAATGCTTTGACACATACATTATTGGGTAGAATCCTCTCGAAAAAGATATTCTACTTTCGTAAGGTGGACATAGGATAAATGTTAGCTCTAGAACCTCCATCAATCATGACATGTGTGGCATAGAAATTTTCACACTTCACAGTAATTTTAAGGCCCTGGTTATGCCCCGTACCTTCTACAGGCAATTTATCATCGAAAAAGCTAATTCGATTCACCTCAAAGATCTTTCCAATGATTTTCTCCAACTAATTCACCGAAATTTCCCTATGAACATAAGCTTAATTCAAAACCTTCAATATAAGGTTATGATGCTCCTCAGAATATAACAACAACGACAGAAGGGAAATTTGGGCAGGAGTCTTCTTCAACTAATCTATGATTGAATATTCAGGCAATTTTATCTTCTTCAAGAATTCTTCGGCTTCTTCTTCAGTGACAAGATTTTTTAGAGATGATTGACCATTCATCATTGGTTTAGAATTCCTCAAGCCTTCTGGAACAAAACATCTCCCTAAACGAGTCAAACCTCTTACCTCATCTACTTCTTCCATGATTTCCTTTCTCTAATAAGTCATCGCAGTATTATTATACCTCTAAGGGACCTTTTTTTTATCGACTAATGGGAGTTGGGTCACCGTCTTGATGATAATAAGTGTTGCAAGTTCTCCTTTTACCATCAAAATAGGCTTGCTCGGAGCTCCTACTATCATTAACTTAGGTTTGTCCTGACTTAAACCACCAATTTTTCTGACTCCTTTTATAATGATCACAGGTTTCCTCATGTTTTCTTGGGATCTATCTTCCAGTATTTCTTCTTGGCTCAATGACATCACCTTCAATGAATCCACCACACTCACTGGTTTATCCTCATTAGTTTGTATTCTAACAATAGGCTTGTAACACATCGATGACTCTTTATCACCATATATCAACTCCAATATGTTTGTTTTAGCATGGACTGGAAAGGGATTTTGGTTGATGTTCGGAATCTCTAGGGCTTGTATCATAATCTAATTTTGCATCGATCATATCCTAGATGGCTCTTTTCAAATACCAGCATTTCTCGATATCATACCCTAGCATATCAGAATAATATGCACACCTTAAAGAATAATCAAGATTCCTCGGAGATGGATTCAAAAGCCTTCCTTGAATTGGGCTCAATACCTTCATCTTCCTTAACCTTTCAAATAAACTAGTTATGACTCCCCAAGAGGTGTGAACTCATTCTTGACTAACTTTCCTTTCTTAAATTTGGGCCTAGGTTGAAAACTATATTTGGAAGGGTTTTGATAATTTTGTGGAGTTGAGGGACGATTTTGAGGATCTGGTGCATACCATTGTGGGTAAGAAGGGGTTTGGACATATGGTTGTACACTATATACTAGGTATGAGGGTGGTAGAATGGAATATAGTGGGTTTTGTGAAGGGTAGTAATGATGAGTGGGAGTATATGGAGCTAGGGCATAGACTTGGGCTTGGGACTGGGGATAGGGACGAGGTAATCTTTTTGGATAGGTTTGTGGTCCAACTACAACAGTCGCCACATCCTCCTTCTTTTTATTTCCAAAAGTTCCAGAACCACTTTGAATTTCTTGGGTTGTGGCCTTTATTACGGAAAAACTCATGATTCGCCCAATCTTGATACCCTCTTTTATCATATCTCCCATTTTAAGGACTTCAATAAATGACTTACCCATTGTCGGAAGCAAGTATTGGAAATAGGTCTCATCTTGTGCCTGAATGAAGACCTCCACTAATTTACCTACTTTCATTGGAGGAATTACCCTAGCGTCCTGTTCATTCCACTTTGTTGTCTACTCCCTAAAGCTTTCAGTACTCTTATTCTTCATATTAATCAAGGATTCTTTATTAGGAATTAGCTCTATATTATATTAAAATTATTGCACAAATTCGTTAGCTAGGTCATCCCAACTATTCCACTTGTCGATGTCCTAATCCATAAACCACTTTAAGGCTAGACTCGAAAGACTTTCACCTAAATAGGCCATGAGTAATTCCTCTTTACCTCCAGAGACCCTTAATTGATTACAATAAAGTCTTAAATGCGCCACCGGATCCCCATGTCCATCATACTTCTCAAATTTAGGCATCTTAAAGTGAAGAGGAAGGTTAACACATGGAAACATGCATAAATCTTTATACGAAACACTTTTATAACCTCCAAGTCCCTGTAAATTTCTCATGGCCTATTCTAGACTCTTCAATTTCCGTGCCATGACTTCTTATTCCTCAATTGCAACAAGCTTCTCTGTATCAAATGGAAATGCAAGTGGCTGAGTGTACCCACACGGGTCATTCATCTTTAAAGTAGGCTCCGGGGCATAATACTAATCATCCGAAACGTTCAACACCGGCTCACTAGCAGATAGAGGGAGCATGATTATTGGATGAACCATATAAGTAGGAGATTCAAGTGGTGGAGGAGCCACAAACACAGGTACCACAGGTGATGCTAATGAGCAGAAGGCCTCTATTGAGGGACTGCCAAGGGCACACTAGAAGTGATAGGATAGTACTGATGTGGCGTTAATCTAGGCATGTGCTAGGGCATATCAATAGGACTAGAAAATTATACCTGAGATAGCAGAGGATAATTGGAAGTGTTACCGAGATTATCTGGATACGGAGGAGGATTCATGCCATTGACCCAGGCTCGGTGTACTTCTGCCAGTTGTTGTCTGATTCTCAATATCTCCTCATTATGTTCGGAACCTCCTTCCCCAGTACTCTGGTTTAGGTCAATGAGCAAAGTTTCTACTTCTTTGTTGGCCATGGCGATCTTTACTTTTGATCTAGTGAAGTAAGGATGACTAGCCAAAGTGCTACAAACCACCACTTTTATCTGAAAGAACTTGCACATCAGAGATAAAACCCGTTAGGATTAGGCCATAAAACAAGCATGGAAATCACATTGTGTACACATCCTAGATTCATACACATTTCTACCAGCATTTGAGGCTAATGAGGCCATTTTAACATCATCCCGATTTCTCCCTTACACTATTTTTTCTTCCCCTCTCATCATACCTTGTTCTTTTCTACTAGTTTCCCTCGCTGCTCTCTTTTTTGCATCAATCTTTTATTCTTCCCTTTTCTTCTCACACTATTCTTTCTTTTTCTTTTCTTCTCTCACTATTTTTTCTTTCTTTTTATCATTCTTTGTGGCTTTTGTTTTTCTATAAAATAGCAAAAATTGAGGAAAACAAAGAAAAAAATAATTAGATCAAACCCAAATTCGGTTGCCTACATATCATGTTGTACATGAATCAGATCTTGCGTAGTTTGGGAGGTATGCACAAAGTTGATGACTTGATTTTTTTATTTTTTATTTTTACGAAAACAAACAAAAGAAGGCACAATGCAACATCATGACATTTCATAAAAGAAACAACTAAAACAAACTTCGAGTTTAAGAAAACCTTAATACTAATCAGCAAAGATTGAACAACACTATAGACCCACAGGACAATATGCATAACACTCCTAATAAAGAATCTAATGTTAAAAAAAAATCTTGACACCGACTTAACAAAGACACAACAATACAATAATAGAAAAACAAAGGACTCAAACTAAATAAAAGATAGGAAGTGCCCCTTCAAACTATTACGCTACGTGATGTTCTTGGCTGAGATGGACTTGTCTGTGAAGTTCTCACTTTCCCACTTAAATTTTGCAACATATCCTGCAATGACACTTTGATACTTTGGAGGAAGCTTCTCGCACATGTCCCTGCCTCTTGGAGAGTACACCCAAAAAGGTTTTTCTAGTACCCCTCTACAGTTTTGATTAAACCAGATAACTGAACTCTTAATAACTCTACTTTAGCATCTCTATCTTCCTCCTCATGGTCCTCAACTAAGTCTGCTTCCTATATCCTCCCTCTAAGTTGAACTGGTAATGGCCTACTGATACCCTAAGGTATGGATTAAAGCCTGATCTTATATCTCTGAGTGTATCCCAGATTGTCCGAACCTACTTTGAGAGTATCCACACCTAGCTTTATTGTGTGATGCCAGAACTGTTCATATTTTCTCTCAGCTAAGGCTTGGTTCTTAAAATGCTCAACATCCTTTAGAAGATCCATTACTGGTAGAACATCTTGCAATCTACCCAACTGGCTCATTACCCTAAAAGAAGAGTATGGTCTGGTGCAATTGAGCCCTAACAGAACTAAAAGGAGTTGCACCCCACAACCATACAAGATTATTTTTGGATAAAGCTAGAGATAGGTCTACAGAATGTTGTCGCCTCAGTTCTTGACTTGAGAAACTCAATCCAAGCATGGACTCCTACAAGCTGTGAGAACTTATCAAAGTGCATTCTATGTTCCATGGCTTTCACTTGCTCGGGTATACAATGACCGACCACATCCAATTTAATCAAACAAGACGCATGCAAATGCTCCATCATCCATAATTGCAATATCAGGTTACTTTCCTCAAAAAATCGCATCCCTCGTTTTACTTCAATCAAAGTCTTATACATTTTTGCTAAGATCATAGGTACAATAGTGAATATATCCCTTAGATTTTCATGAAATAAGGTCATCACTACAGACTGCAAGTGAGTATTAACCTTCCTTTCTCCTAATAGAAAGAATAAAATGCCCAACAACGCGAGAGTGAAGACTTCTAGATGACATTTCTCCTGATTCTCCTTGGTTGTATAGAATTCATCCCAAAAGTAATCAAAACTATTTGAGGGCCCAAATCGAGCATACAAGTAATCCAAGGAGACCTGATATTAGTTAAGGCATCCCAGGTGGTTATTAACCTTCAATTAATAATCATGAAGAAATCATCTGGGAGAATGAATCCACCCTCAAATCATCTTTTTCTTAATGTAAGACAACTCAAAGAAACCAGGTATCTCTGCCAGAGTAGGCATTATTTCACAATTTCCAAACCTAAACACCAAATAATTTGGATCCCAAAAAGTCAATATAGCCTCGATCAGATCTGGACGGGGCGTGAAGTCTAAGAGGGAAGTGAGAGTGCCTAACTTCTTTGTTAACTCCTATTGCTCGATGTAGTTAAACATGCCCCACCATTTGATTAACTTTTTAGGCACCTTGGAAACCATCAAAACTCTAGACTTTGTAGACGGATCCATCCTGTAATAATACAGAGGACATTGACTCAAAATTCAATAAGAGAATAGGAATTCCTGACCCTTGGGATTTTAATGTGGAGAAGTGTCGTATGACACGAAGGGACAAACTAACTTACAATTCGAATTCACCGATGATACCACTAAAGAAAAGTCAGCCTACTTGACTAAGACCAGCTAACAATATTAGGCTAATAAGAGGAGAAAGACCCTAAGCTAGAACTGAGACAAATGACAAAAATAAAGGATTATCCCCACCGAGGGTTGCCTACGTATCCCGCCCCAAAGGACGAAAATCAGGTATGTATAGTTCGTTCAGATTGGAAAATTAAGGATTAGATAAAAAACTAAAACTTAACTTGAGTGACGTGATTACAAATAGACAATGAAAGTAAAATCTTTTTGGATTTTTAATTTGACACTTCACACAAAAATGACACCAACAACTATGAAAGAACATTTTTTTTTTATACTTCATTAGATGAAATGTACAAACCTTCTACCATTTATTTTAATTTTCTTTTTATAAAAATCACCTATTAAAAAAAATAATCTTTTTTTTTTGATTTATGAATGCATGCTAAAGGAACGAAAGGAAAATCTTTTTGATGTTTTTTTTTAGAAATGTGCATAATAGGGAAAAATCTTTTTTGAATTTTTAAATTATGAAGAACAAAATCCATAATGAACTCTAAAAAAACTACAAAACTCTTCTTTGACTCACTTTCTTTTCTTTTTTCTCTTTTTTTCTTTTTTTAAAAATTTTCCTTGCCTACACACTTTCTTTTAATTCTAGCACAAGTTTTGCTAGAATCAGTCTGTTAAATGACCCTATTACCTTGAAAGATACAACAATTAGCACGTAAGGATGCTTTAGGGATGAGTCTCCTACAAAGGACCAAGTGGGTCCCACTAGGTCTCAATATGATACAGATAAGCATGACCTAAAGGATGACCTACGCTGAGGTCCACTAACAAGTCTGTTCAAGGGAGTGTATGGTCGATAGTGGCTTTGATTTCTTTCCACCTACCCCATACCAGCCGACGGCTCCCCCTCCCAAAATAAGGGCGACTCAACTAGAGGTCGTGTACACAGCGTGTACTATAGAACTTGTTACAAAAAAAATTGACTCAGGTTATGCAAATGATGCCATATATAAAACGGTAACAAATAAGATAAAAAACTATAAACATGTAGCAAGTAGGCACTCAACAATGATAAAAAAATACAAACAATAACACAAACAATATCTATACACTCATAATGTCAAACTAAGCTGATATAACTCCAAAATAAGCTCGAATTCTAAAAAATCCCCAGTGGAGTCACAAGAGCTGTCACGCCCCTTTTTTCTAACCAAAAAAAGATATGATTTTAAGTTCGAAAAGGGTTTTATTATTTAGTGACAAAAGATGAAATTATTTCAAAAAAGATTCATTTTACAATTAAATTCAGAGTCACTACTAGACATAAATTGGGTGTGCTAAGTTACCTTTGGAAATCCTTTTTCAAAATAGTTTGACTCTAAAACTGATCTGTGAATACAGATTCCTATTAAGGAATTCTGTTGATCAAAGGGAAGGTGTTAGGCACCCCTCAATCTCATGGTTCAAAAATGGTCGCTTCGTGGAGTATATCAGCTAATTCGACACTATAGAATGCATAAACCAAACAAAACACACAAACCAAGAAAACGAACAAATTAAACAAAATTCAAAAACCCCAAAATAATGTCTAGTCCAAATTATACAGTCTCAAAATAGAAAAATACAAAAATGTAAATCTTATTCTAAACTACCCTAGACTATGATTTACCCGATGACTCGGGCTTTCGTCAAGAACATCCTCTGGGTACAAGATACATCGGGGCATTCCCTGGTGAATAAATAAAAATGACCTCAGGGCATCCCCCAGCTAAATGTAAACATTTTTTCTGTGGGAGAAAACCAAACCATTCAACAAAATTTCAAACATTCGACAAAACCACAAATTCTAAACTTTGCCTACCCAACCTATGTTTGCCTACCCACTCGACCTATCGTGATACTATCAAGTTCAATTAACGTTCATTCCAAGTCAAACAACAACCCATGAATCAAACCAACCAAAATGCACTTTTATCAAGTTTCAATTCCAATTCCACTTATTCCCAATCAATTAATCAAATTTAATATAGGAATCAATCAATCAAACCACACAATTATAGAAACTCAAACACGCTCAAAATTTATATCATCAACCCATCACAGTCGAACAAAAATTATGACATCAAACATCACATCACGATAAAATAGAAAGAGATTGAGTTGAAGAAATGGACCTCAATTTAGATCATTAAAGAATTTTACTCGATAAAATAAAGAAAGTTCGCTTCCTATAACTTCAACTGAAGACTCAACAATGAACAAACCAAATTGGTAGCAAATAATTACAATCCGAACAGATTTGAAGAAGAAATTTCAAGCAAACCAAGATTGAATTTATGAAAAACTAATAAATTCATACTCGAAATCACAAAATCTCATCAGAATCAACTCAAATATCACTGGAATCTACCTAAAAGAGGCTGATCTCGACTAGTTTTAGTTGCTAGTTTGGGTTTTTAGCAGCGAGAAGGATGGGTTTTGAGTCAATGGTTCTTAATTTGATGTATAGCACGGGTTTTGGTGAGATAGTCACCGAAAAACTCAACGTCAGCCAGATATTTTCTCACCCTTTCTCAATTTCTCTTTATTTTTGTTCTTCACTCTCTCAATTTCACTCTCTCTCTCTCTCTTTTGATTCCTTCTTGCATCTCTCTATTTTCTCCATTTTTGTTTTGTACGTCTATGTCCATCTAGCTGTGTATGTGTGCATCGACAGTGGGTGTATCATGAGTTCTCAGAGTGTGTGTGCGTATAGAATTATAAAGAAGCTTCGCCTTCCCAGTGAGATACTTGTATATCTATATGTATTATATAAGAGTGTATATATTATTTTTTTATTTTTTGTGTGAGTGATGAATATATTGTGTAGGGTCCATGAATAATTGTGTGTGTATATAATTCCCTTATGAGAGAGATCTATGTGTGAGGTAATAGCAAAAAAAAAATCATGTAAAAAATTTAGGTAGAGGGGTCATGTGGGTGGGGGTAGGGTAGGGGTGTAAGGTGTCCTAATTTGATAGGGAGGGGTTGTTAGTTTGTTATCAAAAGAATATTGAGAATCGGGTTAGTTTGGGGTTTATGATTTTGTCTTCTATGGGAAATTATGCCATGATTGAAGGTACATAGTAGGATAATATAAATAGGTGGAATTGATTTTTGAGAGGGGAAAAATTACATGTCTACACAATAGACAAATGCATGGTGTGAAATTTGTGAAAGTAGTAAGCATGCAATAGATGCTTATGCGGTGAATCCAGATTCTATCAATTATGTGGGGAATGATAATCATCAAGGGAAGAAAAACTATGGTAAAACTTACAATCTGAGTTGGAGGAACCAACCCAATTTCTCATGGGGTAGAAATCAGGTGCAAAATAACAATCAGTACAAGGGGCCAGTACAACAGAATCAACAGCAGCAAGTTTAGGGTAATCAGGCCACAACTTAAATGAACAATATAGAGGAGATATTTAAGTAACTTCTAGCTTCTCAGGCATAGTTTCTGGTAGA
The DNA here is from genome assembly GCF_002878395.1 of Capsicum annuum. NCBI lineage: Eukaryota > Viridiplantae > Streptophyta > Magnoliopsida > Solanales > Solanaceae > Capsicum > Capsicum annuum. Next base: position 169,480,032 of record NC_061119.1, read on the forward strand.
TATGAAGAGTCAACAGGAAGATATAAAGAATTAATAATTTATTATAAAGGATTTAGAGCTGGAAATTAGTTAGATTATGGGAGCGCAAAACACTAGACCTCGGGGAGGTCTACCTAGTGATACTGAGGCGAATCCAAAATAGGTAAATATAGCCACTACTTAGAGTGGTTTGCAGTTAAAGGAGTAGGAACCTGAGCTTGTAAATCCCGTAACTACTAATGGTGATACTAAAAAGAATGAGGAGAAAGTGGTTGAAGTAAAAGATGCAAGTAATGAAACTCAAGTAGAGAAGAAGACTCTACCTCTACCCTCTTTAAAAGGCTTCAGAAGCACCAAGAGGAGACCAATTACAAAAAATCTTTGGATTTTTTAAAGCAGGTTCATGTCAATCTCCTTTTGTTAATATTTTGCAGAGTCTTCCAAAGTATGCAAAGTATGTGAAAGACATAGTGGAAAATAAGAACCGTTTGACAGAATATGCTCTAGTATCACTTACTGAAGAGTGTACATTCAAGATTTAGAATAAATTACCCACGAAGATAAAAAAATCTAGGTAGTTTTAGTTTGCAGATCAGCATCGGGAAGGACATTAGTACTTGGGGGTTACGTGATTTATGGGTAAGTATCAATCTCATGCCCATATCTTAGTTCTGGAAGATGGGTCTCAGGAGTCCCAAACGCATGACTTTTGTTTTATAGTTAGCTAATAGGTCCCTTGCTAGGCCCGACGAGATCATTAAAGATGTATCGGTACAAGTTGGATCACTTATCTTTCCAGTAGATTTTGTCGTTCTTGATTTTTAAGTCGATTTGGTTGTTCCATTTATTTTGGGATGCCCATTCTTATCAATAGGGCTGTCACTTATTGATGTAGCTACAAGGAAAATGACCATGATAGCTCATGACAAAGTTGAGGTTTTTAATGTATACAAGGCAATGAATTTTCCTACTATGTATGAGGAACTATCTTCTATTACAGTTGTAGACCTCGCATCCGAGCTTCGCTTATTGTTATCAAAAGATCTACTAGAGAGAGTTGTGATGGGACATAATCTCAGTGGTGATATAGAGGCACTAGAAATGGAATAGGTTATGGATTTAGTGGTGATTGACACTAGAATAGTTCTATTTAAACCATTGAAAAGACCAATTAGCCTATCTCCCAAGGTGTCTATTGATGAAGCACTAAAATTAGAGCTCAAGGCTCTTCCTCCTCATTTAAAATATGTTTTCCTTGGTGATGATAATACTTTGCCTGTGATTTTTTCTATATATTTGTCTGATGTGTAGGTGAGGGAAGCATTGACAGTTTTAAAAGGAAGAAGTCAATTGGATGGCAGATGTCGGATATCATAGGGATCAATCTAACTTTCTATATGCATAATATATCTGTGGAAGAGGGATACAAATCAAGTGTGTAGAAATAACAAAGATTAAATTCTGTGATAAAGAAAGCGGTTCAAAAAGAAGTTATTAAGTGGCTTGATTCTGGGATTATCTGTCCCATATCCGACAATAAATGGGTCAGCCTTGTGAACTATGTCTCAGAGAAAAGTAGGATGACTGTGGTGACCAACAAAAAGAATGAGTTTATTACCACTCACTTGGTTATTGGTTGGAGGATCTGTATTGATTATCAAAAGATGAATGAAGCCACCAGGAAGGATCATTATCTTGTTCCATTCATTGATCAAATGCTAGATAAGTTGGCAGGGCAAGAATATTATTGCTTTATGGATGGATACTCAGCGTATAATCAGATCATAATAGCTCCAAAATATTAGGAAAAGACCACCTTTACTAGTCCATATGGCACATACATATTTAGACGTATGCCTTTTGGCATTTGCAATTCACCTGCAATATTTCAGAGATGCATGATGGAAATTTTCTATGACATGGTGGAAGAATTTGTCGAGGTATTTATGGATGATTTCTATATTTATGGTAAATTATTTGATGTGTGCTTGCAAAATCTAGATCGAGTTTTAGCTTATTATAAGGAGACAAACCTTGTACTGAACTGGGGAAATGCCATTGTTTGGTTAAGAAAGGGATAGTCCTTATTCATAATATGTTATGTAGAGGACTTGAAGTAGATAGAGCCAAAGTTGAAGTCATTGAAAAGCTACCATATCTTATGACAGTGAAGGTAATGAGAAGTTTTCTCAGGCATGTAGGATTTTATAGGCGATTTATCAAAGACTTTTTAAAAATTATAGGTCCTATGTGCAAGTTGTTAGAAAAAAGAAGCTAAATTTGATTTTGGGGTTGAGTGTCAGGAATATTTTGAGGGCCTAGAGAAAAGACTGACAAAAGCACCCATCTTGATTTCTCCTAAATGGGCATTACCATTTGAGTTGATGTGTGATGCTAGCGAAATGGATGTTGGAGTAGTTTTGGAGCAGCAAAAAGATAAGGTATTTCATTCTATTTATTATGCAAGTAAAGTCTTAAATGATGCCTAGATGAATTACACAGCCACAAAAAGGAGATGTTAGCGCTCGTATATGTGTTCGACAAATTTAAATCATACATCGTGGGCACCAAGGTAATTGTTCACACAGACCATGCTATCATCCGGTATTTTTTCTACAAAAAAAATGCAAAGCCACGATTGAACAGGTGGATTTTATTATTCCAAAAAATTGATCTAGAAGTGCATGAAAGAAAAAGAGCTAAAAATCAAGTGGATGATTATCTATCGAGGCTAGAGAATCATGATCATATTACAGATGATACACTTTGCTTCGATAAGATTTTCCTGATGAGAAATTATTGGTGCTAGATATGTGTGAGATTTCTTAGTATGCAGACGTTATGAATTTTTTAGTGTATGGGTATTACCCTCTCGAAGCTACTAGTCAACAAAAGAAGAAGTTGTTACATGATTCCCGTGCGTACACATGGGATAAGCCCTATATCTTAAAATAGGGTGTTGATAGGATTATGCGCAGATGCATTTCTGAAGTTGAATCTAAACAACTGCTATAAAAGTGTCATTCATCTTCTTATGATGGCCATTATGGAGGTGAACGAATAGATAGAAAGGTGATACATTCAAGTTTATTTTGGACAATATTGCTCAAAGATATGGTTGCCTATGTAAGGGGGTGTCATCAATGACAGAGAGTAGGTACAATAGAAAGGTTCCATGAGATGCCCCTGAATAATATTCTTGAGATTGAGGTATTTGATATTTGGGGGATAGACTTTATGGGGCTATTTCCACTAACGTATTGTAGTTTATATATCCTACTGGTAGTCGATTACGTATTTAAGTGGGTAGATGTTGCTTCCCTTCCCACGAATAATGCGAGAGTTGTAATAAAGTTTGTGAAAAATATATCTTTTCTCGTTTTAGAACACCTAAATCTATTATCAGTGATGGAGGTACGTATTTTATGAACACTTAGTTTAAAAAATTGTTAGCTAAATATGGTGTTAGGCACAAGGTGGCCACAACATATCACCCACAAACTAGTGGCCAAGTAGTGGTCTCTAATTGTGAAATCAAGAAGATATTATAGAAAACGATTGATGGCCAACGTACGAATTGGTCAAAAAAGTTGCATGATGCATTGTGGACATATAGGATATCCTATAAGATGCCCATTGGGACCTCTATTTATCGCTTAGTATATGGAAAATCTTGCCACTTGACTATGGATCTTGAGCATCAAGCTTATTGGGCAGTAAAGAAATTAAATTTTGATATGAAGGTGGTAGGTGAAAAGATATTGTTGAAACTACATGAACTTGATGAGTTTCATCTCCATGCTTATGAGAGTGAAAAATTGTACAAAGAAAAGACTATGAAATGGCATGACAAGTATATTTTGAATTGAGTTTTTGAGCCTGGACAACTTTGTTGTTATTTAATTAAAGATTGAAGTTGTTTACAGGTAAGCTGAGGTCCAAGTGGTCTGGACCATTTGAAGTTGTGTAGATGACTTCCCATGGAGCTGTTGAACTATGGAACAAGGAGAAGACTGAAAAATTTATGGTGAATGGACAGAGAGTGAAGCATTATTTGGAAGATCATAGGGATCAGCATAATATGTCCATCACCTTTACAGACGATTAAAAATGATTTGGGACATGCCACGACGTTAACTAAGGTGCTGCGTGGAAGGCAACCCACAGATGTAATGTAATAGCTTTGTATATTTCTTATTTTTTGAAAGAAAAATAAAGAAAAAATGATAGAAAAGAAATGAAAAATACAAAAAGAAGTGTCATACCACGACCGAAACTAAGGCGCTGTGTAGGAGGCAACCCACTTTTTCTTACGTTATTGTGTTGTTTTTGTTAAGTGTGCAGGAATCAAAAACATGGTGGCATGAGGTAAAATGAGAGTTAATTGAGATGGTGTTACAGAAAAGCTTTCGGGTAAGTAAAATATTCACTACAGAGAAATATAGGGTGAAAATGAAAAGGGGGAATGAAATATTCCCCTAAGATGCAAAAAAAATCCATGGAAAAATGCCAATTCCAGTATCCCCTCGCGATAGCCCTATGACGTGAGGCCCACTCGAATCAACTGAGGGTCGCGATGTGAGGCCTAGTCAAGTTTAGCATGGGTCGCGACGTGAGGGCTAGTCCGGTTAAGCATGGGATATCACTCAAGGCATATTTCTAACCCAAGTAAAACCCAATAACCAGACCCCTCACTTCCCCTCCCCTTTATATACTCTATTATTTTCCCTATTCCCCTCTCAATTGAATCCCTAGCCGCGCCAACCTCCCTCTCCATAATCCTAATATTTTCATCTATCTTGTGTGATTTTCATTCAAACAACATGAAGTTTTTCATTCACTGTATTAAAGAAAACCAAAGTAATTTCTCATATTCTTATTCCTTTGATTATTGGAGTGCAAGAAGTGAAATAGTTGTAGGCATAATTAAAGTATATAAGTGCTTTGCTTACGACTTAGTTAGATAAATTGAGTTCATAAAGGATGTTTTAGCTATTAAATTTTTATAATGCTACATTTGCTTTAGTTATTCTATTGTTGTGGAAATGGATTGATGTAATAAGCTGTTAGTAGAATATAGCACATATGAGTAGCTTACATGATTGAAAAATATGTAGTGATAGTGTAAGTTAAGTGGTGGCACTTACTGTAGCATGTGGGAGTATGTTATTGACAAGGGAAGCCTAAGTACCTTGGGGTTTGTTTAGCTATACTAGCATGTGGACAATAAAGTGTGGGGTGGCTTCTTAATCTCCACACACTTAGTAGTTGCTAAAATATTATGGTATGTCTACCATTGATTTGATTCCATGTTTGTCATTGGGGTTGAACGTGTGTAAAGATGTCGAATTAGGAATATGTATGAATGTATATTAGTTTGGTTAGGTTGAAATAATGAAATAAGGTGCACATAGAGTTGTTTTGATGAAGTGAAGAGGATTGTTAATGCGATAAAATGGAATGATTGTAAGAATTCATGAATGCTTAATAATTGAAATGATGTGCTTATGAGAATTATATTGAATAGGGAAAGTCTTAGTACCTTAGTTCTCATACTTGCACAGCAATGCTAACAACTAAGTGTGGGTTTTCATCAACACTTTCTCCATCTTAGTGTTTGCTAGTTTAAAATAGGTGCATTGTTTGACGTGTTCGCTGAATATTGTGATTAACAGGTGAGATGGCTAGTCGTCAGCAAAAGGGTAAGACATTGACTGGACCTTTTGAGCTGGCACATAAAAGGAATAGGCAAGCTGGTCGTATGCCCGAGCTTTGACTATCCCATACAGCCAAGCTAGAAGGTACGATACGAGATAGGTTGTAGAGACTGAAAAGAAGTGGTATGCAAGAGCACTAAGTATTCCGTAGACTAATTCATTGATCAAGCTAGTTTGTTCAGTGAGTTCCTTATTATGGTACACTGCATAGAGGAGCTACACATGAATTTCTTGTTCAAGCAGCCCCATGAGTTCAACTTGATCCTTTTCAGGGAGTTTTATACAAATTGGACCCACAGGAGAGGGACTCAAAAGTCAAGATATGAGGCCAGGTGGTAATTTTCACTGCTCATTCTTTGAATATTATCCTAGGTACACCTATGGTCGATGCTGAGCCTTTAAAGCAAATGAATATCGAACTGCCTTATGCATCTATCAGCCATTTATTCTGCGGGAACCAATCCACAGCCAGGTGGATACATCATAAAGACAATGGAATTCACCTTACATTACCCTTCAGTTAGATGAATAGAGAGGCCAGCAGATAGATAAATATTATCTATGCTTGTTTCATTCATGGTAGACATTTGGCTGAGGTGACACGCAATAGGGTATGCCTTATTTATTCCTAAATGTATGATGATATTGATGTGAATGTAGGTGTTGTCATTTTTTTGGCTATGAAGAAGACGAGGTTCCATGCGGTGCGTAGGAATGGTTTTGGTGGGTTACTAACGTAATTTTTTATGGAACAAGATGTCGAGGAGGAGGACCTCAATTATAGGCCGCCAGTGGACACTCATCTTGTAGATTTACCCTATACTAAAGGGGTCACTGGGATTCATGGTTCGATATTGACTATGCCCGAGCATCAGGATTGGAATAATGAGATCACAGCCTGAATATATTTGTTGCAGCTACTGTAGTTGGGGATAGGGGGATGCCCAGTGACATAACTAGTGATTCAAGCTATTGATCTTAACTATCCACTAGGCTTTCATGCTAGGACTATGCTATGGATTGGTCCAGACTTTATAGAACCGGTAGATAATGATGTGCCCACTGACGAGGAGCATCAGCTACGTAATTCAGATTTAGAGTCAGAGGAGGAGGAGGATGCTAATGATCGTGATTTGGGAGCTGAGGCCTACTGTCTAGAATCAGATGAGGACATGGATGAGATATGACCAGGGAGTTGCTATCCACCTCACACTTGATTTACTTTGCCAGGGATAGTGCTTTATTTTAAGTATGGTGTGGTGGTATCTCATTCCTTGTACTGTTATTATTTTATTTTGTTGGATATTTTTATTATGTTGGATGTTTTTATTTTTGTATGTTCGATTTAGTCATTCTAACTATTCGGAATGATACGGTATGTAATAGTTAGTATTTAGTAATAGTTAGCTTATTAGTAGTGTGTTTATTAGTTACTTTTGCTTAAAGTAGGAGTAAAATTTAGTGTGCTTATTAGTTACTTGTGTTTAAAGTAGTTGTAAATTTTTTGTTTTTGCCCTCAAGGAAATTCTCAATAAGTCATCATAGTTAGGTGCCCTTCCCTATAATGGATGGATGGCGACCATCTTAAGGGGAATTAGCCGTAGGAATTTGAGAAGTGATAAGAACCACATCACAACTTTAAGGAGAAATGCTTTGTATTGGGCTAGGTGGTTGCTTAACTTGGAATAGACTTGTGCTGAAACAGAAGTATGTCATAATTTAAAAAGTGAATTAATGTAGAAATTTAATCTCAATTGGTGAAATTTTTAGTTTGTTGGTTTAAATTTGAATTTGACAAGTGTGAAATCAGAAACTATAGAGATCCGACTTGAGTCTAGCATGCACCAAGAGTGAGAGAGGTATTTGTTTATTCTTCATGCATAGTGATGTCTAGAACTTGACTGGTGTGTTTACAAAGCAAAATAAAGAATGTTTAGTTAGGAAATGATCTAGGCATTTTGTTGATAGCCAAATTTATATACCTTGTTTGCCTACCCATGTAAATATCCCTAGTTATCCCCGTTGAGCCTATAGCTTAATGTTTTTGGTAGCCTCGTAAGTAGCCTATTCTCTTTTTGTTATTGAACCATAATTTAATCCAAAAACTCCTAAGCGCTTTAGTTGAAATTATTAGAGTAAGGAGTAGAAATTTGAATTAGGATGATGGTGAAATTGAAGCCCTTAAGAGATTGTTATCTAAATAGGAAGTAAATTTCTGTGGTGGGTGAGAGTATCAAATAATGGAAAAAAAGAAAAAAAAAGAAATGGTGAATAGAATAAACGCCCACCATAGTGTGTAATAATTGTAAATAGGTAGGTCTAAAGCAAGAGAAGAGGGAAGGTTGTGATGAAAGAATTTGATTGTTAATTGGATGATTCAAATGTTCATGTAATGTACTAAAGCGCTTGGGGAGATTAGTCACTATTTACCTAAATTGTTCCTACCCGTCCCTAGCTTGCATTAAAACCTTGGAAGACCTAGTTGATCCTTCATCCAAACATTTGGCTATTATTAGAGTAGTACACTAACGACAATCGTATGGTTCATTGACCATCATGTATGAATCCCTTGTTGAGAGTGAGCAATTTATTTTTGAGATCCTACTTTCATTGAATATTGTGAGATTATGAATGAATTTGGGAAATTTTCTTGTTGTGGGGTGCATATGGATGATAGTCAGGTGACTTATAATGTTCTTGATCAAGTACCTTGATTGAGTTTTCCTGCAAATTGAAAGTTCACCTTTGAGGTAAGGATGTTGTTAAAAGATTAATCTCATGTTATGGAAATTAAGTGAAATGTTTTGAAGAAAAATTCATTGTTCAATTTATGAATGCCCAACACAAGTATTTTGCCTAGGTTGTGATGTTAAGCTCAATTGAATATAGTGTTGCTTTAAGTTGTTCGAGGATGAACAAAACAAGGTTCTAAGTGTGGGGTGGCAATCTTGGGCGTATTTATATATCCAAGCACCAATCTTGGGCGTATTTATATATCCAAGCACCAATATTATTCACCCATAATAAGACTTGTTCTAAAGCTAAAATGTGTTACTTTTATTGTGTTTGATGTGTAATTGCATGATTTAGCTAATGGACGTGATTAGTGATACAGGGTGGATTTTCAATGAAATTTCACGAGTTTGGATGCATGACATGAAGCAAGTGATGATTTAAGCTTTGGGATTGAGTGTATGAACTTGAAAAGAATTTAAATTATCTTGGAGGGCATGCATTTGGATTTGGGAGCTAAGAAAGAAACAATGAACTGGAAAGAAACAAATTCATGTAAAAGAATGTGAATTCTAGTGGGGGGTCGCGATAGGCCTACGGCCCAACCCCTGCTCAACTCAAGTACACAATGCGGTACGACCTCTGCTGAACTCAAGCACACACTGCGGCATGACCCCTACTCAAGTCAAGCACCCAATGCGTCGCGACCCTGGCTCCCCACTAGGAAAAATTATCCTACTATAAAAGAAACACTTAAGCACAATTAAAAGGAACTTTGGAAACGTACATCAGAGGCAAAAATACTTTGAATACTTCTCTTAAGGTTCTTTTTACCTTATTATTTCAAGTTTACTTTTGGGTATGTTTAATTATTCATTTTTGTTGTTGAATTCGAACATGAGGGGATAAACACCCTTGTTTTGAGGTTAAGGCCGAAGACATGATTGCACTTTGATATTCTCTATCATAGTTTATAGTTGAATTATCGTATGGGTTAATCTTAATGTTTTGTGCTTACTATTTTGATAATTGGCCACCATTAAAATAAACCTATATTTCTATGTGAACCCGGGAGGAGAATCATAGGATACAACAAAGAGATTAAGGAGCAAGGTTCCTATACTTTTATAAAATAAGGAATTTGAATTAGTATCTAGGATAGGGATATACCTAGAAGCTTAATGCATTTAATTAGATTATTGCATCCCCGCTCAATGATGTAGTTGCAATGTCCAGTTAGGTAGAAGATTAGAGGTCGGGAGACCATGATTATACTATAAACCCTACGAATCAATAACCCGATAATCAACTAAACTACATAGGAATAGAGATTTGCATGATTGTTAAAAGCATCTCAACCCTGGAATCCTTACTATTATTGTTCACAACTCTGCCTACGTTGCTATTATCGCCTCTTGTTATTTATTTATTAATTATATTTTTAGTTGAAACTTCACAATCATCTTGATATATTGAAACACTTAATACATTCTTGTCAAAAACTAAAGTTGGTTGAATTACTTGTTATATAGTCCTCGTAGGTATGATATCTAGCTATTCTAGTCACTATATTAATTGTATGATCGTGTGCACTTGCGTGTGCATTAGACCATAAAAGATATCATGGTAGACCTTTGTAGGAAGCCTTGGAGAGTTCCGATAGTGGGTCTTTTGGTTTGGCAATTTTGGGTGGTCATTTCAGTCTTGTCATACCTCCTCTTGAGTTTGGTCATAGGGTCTGTTATGTGTGTGATGAGACTGGCCTTCTGGTCAAGGACTATCCTTATCGTGTGTTCAAGGCTACTCTAATTTTAGCTATTATAGGTAAGGGTTCTACCAGGGTGTAAAGCAGAGGTACTGGTGCCTGTGATATTGGTCGAGGGGCTATTCAACCAGTCGGTGGTCGTGGATAGTGCTATACTATACCCATCAAAATAGAGGTAGAGGCTTCTGATGTTGTTATCATAGGTACGTCTCTTTTTTAGACCTATATCTATGTTATTTGATTCGGGATCGACTTTCTCCTATATGTATGCATATTTTACTTTGGGTTTTGATTCTTGTAGTGAGCCTCTTGCCATGCCTATTCATCTATCTACCTCTATATGATATTTTTATTGGTTGATCGGGTGTATCAATCCTGTATTATGACTTTTGCTAGGAATGAGACTTGGCTAGATTTGTTTATTCTAAATATGGACGACTTTGACATCATTTTAGGTATGGATTGGTTGGCTCTTTACCATGTTGTCCTAGATTTTTATGCTAAGACCGTGACCTTATCTTCATCGGATGGGCCAAGGATAGCTTAGAAGGGTGCACTTTATTCGTGTCCCAAGAGGGTTATATCATATTTTTAGTGTTAACACTTAGTTGAGAGGGGATATTTATCTTTTTTGGCTTATATTTGTGATACTAGTGTTTCTTTACCTCCCTCTTTGGATTTTTTTTGGGTTGTTCATGAGTTTATGGATATGTTTTCTATGGATTTGCATGGTATGCCTCCTAATCATAATATTGACTTTGTCATTGATGTCGAGTTGGGCACTAAGCTTATTTCTATTCTTCCTTATAGAATGGACCCTAATGAGTTGAAAAAATTAAAAGATCAGTTCCAGGACTTATTGAATAAGGGATTTATCCAACCTAGTATATCACCTTGGGGTGCGGCTATCATGTTTGTAAAAAAAAGGATGGGTCTATGCATATGGGCATCAATTATCAATAATTGAAGAAGGTGATGGTTAAAAATAAGTATCCTCTTCCTCGTATTGATGATTTATTTAATCAGCTTCAGGGTTCTTCAGTGTTTTAAAGATTGATTTGAGGTTCGGGTATCACCAGTTGAGGATTAGAGCTTCATATATTCAAAAGATATCTTGTTGGACTCAATACAATCATTATGAGTTCTTAGTCATGTCCTTTGGGTTGACCAATTCCCCATCCGCATTAATGGAGTTGATGAACCGGGTGTTCTAATCGTATTTTGACTTCTTTGTTGTTATTTTATAGATGATATCTTGGATGATTCTAAGAGTGAGGCTGATTATAAGGATTATTTATATATTTTTATCCAGAGATTGAGGGATGAGAAGTTGTGTACTAAGTTCTCTAAATGTGAGTTTTAGTTAGAGTATGTTTCATTCTTGGGTCATGTGGCGATGAGGATAGTATTATGGTTGATCCAGCCATGATTGCAGAGGTTCATGATTGGGCTAGACCTACTTTGCCCACTGGATTTAGAGATTTATCATCTTGATAGGTTACTATCGGTGTTTTGTTAAGGGTTTCTTATATATTGCAGCTCTATTGACCAAGTTGACAGCTCCATTGACCAAGTTGACTCATAAGAAGATTTCATTTCAGTGATTTGATGCTTATAAGGCAAGCTTCCAAAATCTTAAAGATTTATTGACATCAGCTCCTATCTTGACTTGGTCCAAGGAGGGTGTGAGTTTTATTATATTTTATGATGCTTTAGGTGTTAGGTTAGGGACAGTGTTGATGCAGGAGGGTAATGTGATTGTGTATGCTTCTCGTCAGTTAAAGCCTCATAAAAGGAATTACCCTATCCATAATTTGAAGTTATGTGTAGTTGTTTTTTCTTTGAAGTTGTGGAGACACTACTTGTATGGAGTCCATTATGAGATTTTCTCGGATCATCATACCTTCAGTATTTCTTCACATAGTGAGATCTTAATATGAGGCAACACCATTGGCTTGAGTTTCTTAAGGATTAAGACTTAACTATTCTCTATCATCTGGGCAAGGCTAATGTAGTTGCAGATACCTTGAGCCAGAAGTTGACTAGCAAGGGTCTTTTAACCTAGAAGAGGCCTTTGGCCTTAGAAGTTTGGTCTTTAGCTAACCATATAGTTAGGCTAGATATTTTGATGCCTGGGTATGTTTTGGCATTCGTAGATGCTAGGTCTTCTTTGATAAATCAGATTTGAGCTCATTAGTTTGATAATGTTAGATTGAGATTGGTTCAGTATAAAGTGATGAGTAGTGAGGCTAAGGAAGCTTTACTTGATTCTGATGGTGTTTTGAGGATTATAGACCAAGTTTTTATACCGAAGGTGGGTGATTGGATTAGATTAAGTTTAGAGGAGGCTCATTGTTCTAGGTATTCTATCTGTCCGAGAGTGACTAAAATGTATCATAATTTGAGGAAACATTACTGGTAGGGTGGTATGAGGAAGGATGTAGCGAACTTTATAGCTCATTTCCTTTGTTGTTAGCAAGTGAAGGGCAAACATTTGAGGCCTAGTGGTTTGCTTCAGAGGTTACCCATTCTTGAGTGGAAATGGGAATGGATCACTATAGACTTTATGACTTGGTTGCCATATAATTTTTGTGGTTTAGATAGTGTTTGGTTCATCGTGGATCGGTTAAACAAATCTGCCCACATTATTTTAGCTCAAGTCTCTTTCAGTGCTGAGAGGTTGGCCCATATCTATATTCATGAGATTGAGTATCTTCATGATATGTTAGTGTGTATTATCTTAGATCAAGCATCAGTGTTCACATCTTACTTTTGGAAGACTTTTCAGGAGGAGTTGGGTACTCTAGTTGATCTTAGTACGGTATTTCACCCCAGATTAATAGACGGTCAGAGCGAACTATTCAGGTTTTAAAGAATTTGCTTTGTACTTATGTGATGTAGTTTGGTAGTCGGTGGGAGAAGCATCTAGCTTTGGCTGAGTTTACATATAATAACAACTATCATTCTAGTATTGATACGGTTCCTTTTAAGGCTTTTTATGATAGGCATTTCCTCTCTCTAGTTGGTTGGTTTGAGGCTTCTAAGATTAGATCTTGAGGTACGTACCTGCTTCGTGAGTCTTTGGACAAAGTTTGAGTTATTTAGGATAGGCTTCGAGCAGCTTAGAGTAGGCAGAAGTGCTATACAGATCATAGACTTTGTGCCTTGAGATTTAGTGTTGGTAATTGTACTTCCCTTCGAGTTTCACCGATGAAGGGTGTAATGAGGTTTGGGAAGAGGGTCAAGCTCAGCCTCAGTTATATTGGGTTATTTGAGATTCCTTGAACCATTGGCGATGTGGCTTATAAGTTGTCTTTTCCCTCAATTTATTAGTTGTTCATCCAGTTTTTCATATTTCCATGCTACGGCATTACATTTCGAATAAGTTTCATCCATTTATTAGGATTTGAATATGTTAGATGGGATGTTGTCTTTTGTTGAGGAGCCTGTCTCCATCTTGGCTAGGGATGTTAGACGATTGCATTTAGGAGATACTTCGGTGGTTAAGGTCCAGTGGAGACATTGACTTGTAGATGAGTCTACTTAAAAGGTCGAGTCTGATATGCATGGTTTGTATCCCGGGTTTTAGTTTGAGGATGAACTAGATTTCTAGTGGTGGTTGATGTAATGACTTTCTTTAGTGATTTATGTGAAATATTTATTTCTATATGATTTGACCATTTTACCCCTCCGCATGGTGTCTTTGTGGTATTTCTGGGGTGTGGGATGATTGACACAGTTATCAATGCATTTTAGTGTGATTTATGTGATATTGTGGTTTTTGGTAGCTTGGAAAGCCTTATAGTAGACTTCAGTGAACATTTATTGATCTGTGCATCAAATCGCAAAACAAATTACACTAGCAGATCCAGAACATCGATATTAGGATGGTAACATGGTTAGTACGACTTTATGGATTTTATATCTCATTTCAACCATCGATTCGGAAAGTTGTGAAATTGGGTTTCAGGGGTCAACTTTGTAAAAATAATATTTTTTTCAAAAATTTGATATCGCCATTGAATTCGTAGTGTCAAATTTGATAGGGTAGCATAATTCATTTGCACTCAGGGGATTTCAGAAGAATATCGAGAGATCCACAGAGACTTAGAATTCTCCAAGTCTTTAGCTGGTGCACTCACTTAAGCAACACTTTGGTCGCTTATGCGACATCTTGGCCACAATCAGGAACCCCGCATAAGCAATTGCAGGGTCACTTACACCATACCTGCCCTCAGGCAAGGTATTGCGTACGCAACACCTAGTCACTTAACCGGTAGTAGCTTAAGCGACCCAATGACATATGCAATGCTTGGGTCCCTTAAATACCTATGTTTTGCTGTTTTTCACCATTTTTTAGACTTGGAGCTTTGGATTTTTTTATTTTGAGAAACTTCCTCCATTTCTAAGCTTCGGTAAGCTCCAAAACACCTATTTCAACTACTTTCTTCAATTTTATTATTTGAATCTTGTTGAATGCGAATTTAAAGGTAGAAATTGGGGATTTTTGCCCAGAAGGCCTAAAAATTTCATTTATCCGATTAAAATCCTGATTTTAACCTGATTTCACTTGGATGAGTTACTAATGTTTTAATTATCACTTTCCTCTCAACTTCATCTTCAAAACAACTTCTATTCTCGATTTTAAAATGGATTTCAGAGGTTTTGCCGGTAAATCTTTAAAATGTTTTTCTATAATTTGACCTGTTTTCGAACTCATTTTTTCTTGGGTTTTCAGCTGTAGACTTCTAAAATTATGGGACACATGTTTCAAAAATAAAATTATGATTTTACTCTACATTTTTGAAAGTCCATTTCAGTGGTCCGTTTTGACCCAGGCTCAAAATTAGGTAATATGGGTATCATTGGCTTTCTTTTGATGTTTATATTCTATATTTCTATGTCTTAGTTGATTTTGAGTCCGTCCATGGAAATAAGAATTTAGACTAAAGGCTTTCAGGACAATTTTCGTCATTCGACGTAGGTTAGGGCTTAAGTTTCTTCAGGCTGGGTTGGGTAGTTAATTTTGGTACAATATCAAGTTAAGGGTGTGGGAACTAATCATAAAAATGGCTATATTATTGTGTTGTGCTCGTGTGGAGGGCTATATATTGAAATTATTTAGCAGTTTTGAAATATTAATTGCTATGTGTTACCGTGTCGGTCCTATATGATATTATTGGCCTTGTGTATGACAAAATTAGTTGTAATCTTTTCTGATAAAAAGCATAATGTGGTATCAGTGGTGCTTTCTAATTTATTTCATTCTATTGGCATATGGATTATATTGGATTCAAGGATGATTGGATTTTATGAGTGGTTTTTAGCTCACTTGATTTGTCTATTGGTTGGATATGAAAACCCCTCATTCTGGTTGGTTATGAGCATTATATCCTCATGTCATATTCATTCATGAAACATTGGTACCACCGTTGAAATACTAGAAATACTGGAAATACTGGTTTTTTTAGATAGAAAATGTGTCATCATTAAAACCCTCTACCAATGTATGTATTGGAGAAGAGTTATGGATATTGGTTGCATAAGGGTTGATGAACCCCCCATGGGTCCTACGTTGGGAAGCTTTATCTTTACAGGTGTATATGGAGGTTCTGAGACAACCTCGAGCATCATCATCATCTCTATTGCATTGTATTTACTTTGTATTTTTTTGTGATGTATTATCTTTCCTTGATGTGATACCTGTCTATGTGTACTTCTTCCTTCATGTTCATATGTTTGATATTTGTATACTTGTGTTTCTATCGTATTGCTATGGTGTATGTAAATATCATAGAACTATTCGTGGAGATGGTGTAGGCTAATGTTTGGGACATTTTTTGGTTGCAGGTGACGTGCCCTTAGTGTGTATTTTGTATGCTTTATTTTCTACTTTGTTTAGTCGGCCTATGATACCTACTGAGTACAAGTGACGTTCCCTTAGTGTGAAATTCATGCAAGCAGACTATCTTGATTCCTTTCATGCAAAATCTAACAAGATATGCATCATCTAACTGTCTCTCAACCTTGGTTAAATGAATTTCACACAGCTCCTCTCAAACTTAGAGTGTTGCACTATTAACCCTTGTTCTATGATCGTAGATTAACTATTTGGGTTAAGGGTCGAGTTAATTAGATGAAGGTTAATAGCTTCAAATCTCTGTTGTAATCTCCTTTTCCCAATCTCTACCTCTCTTGAGCAAGTCTAGAATACAGGCAAGTTCCTAATATTTGCAACCATCAGCAAAGCAATCAAAGAGAAGGAAATACCAATACATGTAGCACACCGATCTAGAATGACTTCTCACTTAACCCATTTCGTTAATTCATCATGGTTCCCACAACCCTAGTTATGGATTTTATCTACTCATGATTGTAAGCAGGTAATATGAATTCATAGTTGAAAGAATAATTGTGTAATTATAAGAATAAGATGAAAAACTCTAAAATTTCAAATACAATAAAACCCTTGAAAACCAATGTCACTAATTCCAAGATCAATAATATGTCTAATAAGCTCAAAATAATGTAATAGTGCATTAAGAAAATCACTAAACCCAATGGGAATATTTATAGATACAAAATGAATCCTATCCTAAATTGTGTAAGAGAATTAGGTCAGTGGCTTCCTACGACTCGTAGACTAGAGTTGTAAATCAATCCAACGGTCGTAGGTATGTCTTGTGGATATCAAACTCTGACCGATTCTCAGTATATAGTTCATGACTGACATTCATGAACCATAGGAAGGAGTACGGGTTGTAGGTTGCATCCGTGAAAATCAGATCTTGTCTTCACCTTCAGAATCCAGCTCATGAATAACCTTCACGGATCATACGTCCAGTCTATGGGTCGTGGACCACACCCGTAGAACTAAAAAGATTTTCTTCCTTTGGTTAATATTTTTTATCCCTTTTCTCCAAGTTGCCTCCAGATCTTGTTAAAACGCACAACATCACAAAAAAACATCATACCCAACAAAAATACCTAAGTTCTTGAATAATTTCCTCGTTTTAAGAATTGAAAGTGCCATGAAATGGCACATCACTTACCTTCCAATTAACATTTTCATTTATCCTTATTCTTTAATCACCCACCCTAATTCACAGCCTCTTGGCACTTAACTAATCTATTGATAGAATTTCCACTACTCTTTACTTCCTTTGGGTTGAATCTACAAACCTCACAAATGATTGGACCGAACAACACACTATAGGGTTTACAACCACTAAGGCACTTAGGACCTGACAATACCTACAAAAAAGGACAATACCATACAATATACTCCCATAATTATATACTCAGACAGTTAACATTAAACCAGAATTAGGACGTACCTTAGATTCACAAAATACTACTACATTTCATCAGCTCTACCAATAGGCTTATCCGCTTAAGAAATCAACAATAATACAAAGAATATAATAGATTGTCAAGACATATGAATGAATAAATGTGTGCAAGTTGTGTACATTATCTGTAATGCCCCATACTTCTACCTAGCTTGAATTCGTACTAAAAAATGTTAAAGACATGTTTTAAAGATGAATCCACTTTTATACAGGTGGAATTTTTAAGATTTTCACTTTTTGTCATGTGGAAAATTCAATAAGCTTTACATCGATATAAGATTCGCCTAAATTTGATAACCGGGAAAGAAGTTATGACTATTTCAAGTTTTAGTCATATAACACCGCCATCCCAATCAAAGGCATGTCGCGCTATAAGCCAAAATGACATTTGTCAATTTCCAGAAAGACTCCACGATTTCACCTCATTGAGGAGAGCTCCCAAATCCCAATTGTCAAATTCCAATGAAGCTCTGTGATGTCCCCGCATCACGCCATCGTCCAATTTCCCAGTTGTCAAATTCCAGTGACACGGCGTGATAGCACCGCGTCGCACCAGGGGTCCAGATCGGGAAATTTTCACAAATTTTAAAAGGCGTATCCTGGGTTAAATGGGTCTTTTCCCATGATTTTAATTCAGCCTTAAACACAAAATTTAACCCTACGTGACCTAAGGATATCATTATTCACTCTATTTTCCCCAATTTCTTCATACTCTCTCAAAGCCAAGAAACCTTAATCTTAAAAATTCAAGGGAAAGGATCAAGAATCTCTCCAAGGATCTTTATGGAGTTACATTCTAAGGTATGTCATGTGTTGATTCATGGGTCTCTTTCACCCATAAAGCTCAAGAATCTCTTTTCAAAATCCAATATTTGTATATTTATTAATGTTCATGATTTGATTGAATTGAAAATTGATGTTCATGTTGTTGGTTGGTTTTGTTCCATGTTATAGACTATTAATTACAAGAATTGATTCTAATATATGATGATTTACGTGATATCCATGATAAACCCCTCAATTTACAAGTTGATTTATGTATCCATGATTATTAGATGTGTTGATGATTGTATAACCAAAGCATGCTCCCCATATGTTTGATTAAATGCCTATGTCAAGGAAAAGTGTCATACTAGTATGATAATATGAAATCCCCATTCATGTACAAGTTATGTATGTCAAGTGTTTGATGAAATGTCTTAGCCAATGGATTACTATCAATATTAAATAGATCTAATGCAAGTCTAGTTGCTACTATAACTAAACCATAACCTACCTCATAGACAAATTATGATATTATTGAGAGGAGAGAGTTATCCATCTAGTTCTAAGTGCCTTTCTATATAGGTTTCCCGTTAGTGTTCCTCAAAATCTCTATTATAAACCCTACTATCTGAAATATCATGCTTGAGAAAGTAGGGTTTTTCAAAATGCTTTTAGGGGAAGGGGGAGACTTAGCAAAATGACAAATAAGAGGGTTTTTAAAAATTCCTCCGGTTTCCTACTGTCAGGTATCACTGCAGTGGTAGACCAACAACCAACCCAATTTTTTTAGGCCTTATGGTCCAATCACTTTGGTCCTTATTTTAACTTCCTGATTTAGTTTTTTGGGTCCTAATTTAAGCATATTATTTATCATAAATTATTTTTGAAGCATTTTCACACGTAATGATAGTTTGGGTCATTACAACTTTAGTTCAAGTGGTCACGACCCAAAAAACCTTCTCCTTCAAAAAGGTCTACAGGTGCGTAAAATTGTAAGGTACTAATCAACCCTTGCATATGCACACTTCACCTTGTCACTATGTTTCTCAACTCTATAGCTTAAACAGTTTTGAAATTCTTTATACTGACAGAGGGAATCCCTAATGGAGATAGAATGGTCCTCCAAGTTGTAAACTTGCTCCTCCAAAGCAGAAACCATATCTTTAAGTTGTCCTACCTTCAATCCACCTTCTTCATGCAAGAAAGCCTCACATATGTATACGTACCCATGGAAAATTGAAATAAAGGGGATTATCCTAAGAAGAATGTAGAGGAAATGAAACAGAGTTTGCAAGAGTCTAAAATTGACTCACCCTCAACAAATCTCAAAAAATGCCCTTGAGAAGAGCATGGTCGAATTGAGACGATAAGTTTCTTGCCTCCTTTGCAAAAAATTCAGCGATTGGGTGACGATATAAATTTTGTCAATTCTCAACCATTAGAGACATCATCATCTCTGAGTGGGAGTTCAAAACTATTATAAATTCAAGGGAAACTTCCTGCCTGCAACATTGGCATTCCCCATAGCAACAGAGATTCAGCAACTAGGATGCCAACTTTTGGTATAGACGAACAAACAGCAAGGGAATGGAACCTATGGAATCAACCTTAGATACGATCGGATGAGCAGCTTCTCCACAGATGAGGCTATAGATCTAATCATTCTTTGTCTTTTAACTAAAGCTAGAGTCTTTGATATCCTTTTTTTTTTGTTTTGATTGAGGGTCTACCTTTAGAGGCTTCACCATTTCATTGAGATGCTGCTCAAGAAGAAGCTTAGACCCCTCAGTCATTGAAACAAAATTGTTCCAATAAAGAACATCAACGCCAACTTTGATCCCTGAAAAAAGAAGGTTGTTTTTACCAATGCAGGTGCTCAAATTTCAAATGATACAAAAATGAGCATCACATGATCTTTGTATAACCACTCTTTTTTGGAAG
Source organism: Capsicum annuum (assembly GCF_002878395.1). Taxonomy (NCBI): domain Eukaryota; kingdom Viridiplantae; phylum Streptophyta; class Magnoliopsida; order Solanales; family Solanaceae; genus Capsicum; species Capsicum annuum. The sequence continues at coordinate 169,500,284 of NC_061119.1, forward strand.
AAATATAGTCCTAAGTGTGCTCCTCTGAAAGCACATATCTGTAGCGCCCGAAAATCTGGTTCTCGGGATGCCACATGATGCTCCAAACAATAAGAAGTCCTGAGCTAACCCTGGCTGCCTTTTCTAGATCTAAATCTCAAAATAGGGAAATATAGATGAAAAATCATAATATATGTGGAAAACTATCTGAATCTTCTAAGTATATCTGAATCATACTAAATCTCAAAAGTCTAATAAAACAAATATTAAAAATCTGAATACTAACTAAAAGGTCAAAATCTGAATTTAATAGTCCGATAAGCCTCTACTATCTGAATCTAGATAGTCACTAGGACAGGCCCCAGCTGACTCAACTGTCTGAAATAAGTAAACACATATCTAATAGTAACTTGGAAATCTGAATAACTAAGCCCTTGAACTATGAGGACTCACTAACTGCAGAGATGTAGATAATATGCTCGAAGATCAATCACCCTGCAAAGACTGAGCACCTGAATCTACATTATAAGACAATGTAGCATATAGACATATATGTGGATCAGCATTTTGAGGATGTACTGAGTATATGGGGGTATATGCAATAAGTAAATAATATCATCACAGTTAATAAAATCATGCAAGTTAAATGTAAATGACTCACGTAAGCATGAGTAATTTGAAATCTGAGAGAAAAATCATGAGTAACAAAGCATGTAATCTAAGTCTCGTGAGTCATCTCACTTAGTCTGAAATCTGTATTTATGTTCTATTTTTCAAATCACATAGGCTAAGTGAAGTCTGAAAACTTATTCTGTCTATTTTAAGGCTTCAAATTGATAAACTATTTAAGAGTAGGGGACATCTTTTGGGAGGTTCTTCTAACTGACATGTACACCATGTGAGCATCCATGGTGTCCCACGACTATCCCCCATAAAGGTTAGGGTTGTGCTACCCTTGCCATCAGAATAGAATAATCTAATCTGTGTGATCATAATCTGAGTCATCCACATAGAAGTGGGAATAATCTGATAATCTGTACCTATGGTGGCACGTAGTTCTAGGGTATGAAACCATAGTAACTTACCCATCTTGGAGCTAAATACTACACCCAATCTAATGCTCAAAATCTTAAGAAATACACTTTAAAATTTACACAAAGGTTTACAGAAAACCAACTATGCTTTACTTTTCTTTAAATCTCAAGTCTTCTAAAATAAAGTGGATTCTTTATCTGAAATCTAAAAATAATCTAGTCATGGGGTGCTTATAGCATAAAAAATCTTGAAACAACAATCTTTAAATGAGGTCCAATGACCCAAGCATCAATCTCATGTTAAAACATCTCAAAATTCATACTTGGTAATGTAAACATTCATAAATCATCTTAAAGTCTGGAAATTACTGCACAAGGCATAGAAATTTGAATGAAGTCATGTAATTCAACTTCTAAATTATGGGAAATCTCAAGATCTTGTAAATAATGATAATGGATATAAACCCTAACTTGAATCTCATGGAAAAACACATAAATTACAGTAAACGTGTATTTAAAATAAAGTTTTGGGAAAAAGGATGAAAGATTTATCCTTGTTCAAACCTCACATACCTTAATTTGATGATCTAGATGCTAGAACTTGAACCTTGGATCTCTATTGATGTTTTGGAGATGGCTTCTTAGAGTTCTTGAATTGGGGATTCTCAATCTTGAATTGTCTTGGAGGATTAATGGATGAATTCTTAGTTTCTTGGGGAGGAAGTATGATGAACTAGCGTTTTTGGCTTTGAGGAGAAAGATGAATAAAGAATAAAATGCATTGGAATTTGATAAATTTTCAATTTTTGGACGGATTGGGGGTTGGCTAATTTACCAAAATGCCCCTTTAACTTTTAAACAGAACTGGAAAACATACATTTTTCCCGATCTGGGTGGCCACCGCGATGATCCATAATCGCGGTGGACCATTGGAAAAAGGATGAGTGGGAATTGGGTTCCCTCTGCGACACGCCATCATCACGGAGCCCTAAAGTTTGCCATTTCGACCACTGGCGCAACGCGCCAGTATCACGGAATGACACTGGAAATTGCCAAATGGGAAATTGGGCCTCTCTGTGATGCGTCAAAATTATGGAGTCTCACTGGAAATTGACAACTATGATTTTACGGTTCTCCGTGATGCGTTAAGGATCCAAATCAAGGTGTTTTATGACTGGAACTTAAAATAGCCATAACTTCTTACCCTGTTAATGGATTTAGGTGAATCTTATATCGTTGGAAAGCTAATTCAATTTCCTATGCCATAGAAAGTCCAAGTCTAAAGAATTTCACATGAAATAAACATCACTCATTCTAGAAAGTACTTCTAGTCATTTTTGGGACGAGTTTAAGCTAGGAAAAATCATGAGGTATTACAATATCTCCTTCTTGGGAACATTCATCCTCAATTGTGGATAGTTAAGCTGAAATTTCTGAGGAATTTGAGAATATAAGATAGCATGCACAACTGAAGTGAACTGAGCAGCTGAATCTAAATCATTCTAAGCTTCTGAGTAATTCTGTGAGTGCATGAACTTCATGAGGACAACTATATAGTTGAATGTATGATTAGAAAAGAACTGGATTAAGGAAGAGTAGTACCTCCATCTAGATCTGAGTTTACGGAGAAGAAGTGAGGGTACTTGGATCGCATGACTGCTTTTATTTCCCAAGTAGCGCCCTTAACCGACTGATTCCGTCAAAGAACTTTGACCAAGGGGACATATTTGTTCCTTAGTCTATGGATCTGATGATCTAGAATATCAATTGGAATCTCTTCGTATAAAAAGATGTTCTGAATATCTGAGCTTTCTATAGGAACTACAATGGTGGAGTCACCGACACTTTTCTTAAGCATAGAGACGTGGAATACAGGATGAATGGCTCACAAGTCTGCGGGCAACTCAAGCTCATAAGCTACTTTCCCAACACGACTCAAAATTCTATAAGGGCCAACATACCGGGGACTAAGCTTCCCCTTCTTGCCAAATTTCTTTACCCTTTTCATGGGTAAAATCTTCAAAAATACAAAATCACCAACTTCAAATTTAAGGTCCCTTCTTCTCATATCTGCATAGGATTTTTGACGACTCTGGGCTATTTTCAATCTTCTTCTAATCAACTTAACTTTCTCCATGGCCTCAAACACTACATCATTCCCAAGCAAAGCGGCCTCACCCACTTCAAACCAACCAATGGGTGATCTACATCTCCTCCCATAAAGATCCTCAAACGGATCCATTCTAATGCTAGCATGATAACTATTATTATATGTGAACTCAATCAATGGAAAATGCTCATCCCAACTACCCTTGAAATCAAGAGCATATGCCCTTAACATATCTTCTAGAGTTTGGATGGTCCTTTCTGCATGACTATCTATCTGAGGGTAAAAAGTTGATCTAAGGTGCATTTGGGTACCAAGACCCTTTTGAAAAGCTCTCCAAAATCAAAAAGTAAACTGAATAACCCTATCTGAGATGATAGACAAGGGAACACTATGCAATCTGACTAACTCTCGAATATACAACTTAGCATAATCCTCTGTTGTATAAGATGTGTGAACTGGTAAGAAATGTGATGACTCAATCAATCTATCTACGATAACCTAAATCAAATCATGATGACGACGCGAATGGGGTAAACCAGTCACAAAATCCATAATCACCTCTTCCTACTTCTAAGTGGGAATACCAAACTATTGCAATGTACCATCAGGTCTTTGGTGTTATACCTTAACCTGTTGACAAGTTGCACACTTGGCTACAAACTCTACTATATATCTCTTCATACCACTCCATCAATAGATTTCCCATAACTCGCGATACACCTTGGTATCACCTAGATGAATAGAATACCGTGCACCATGCACTTTTTCCATAATCCACTACCTCAAATCATCAACACATGGCACACACAATCTACTTTGGTGCCTCAATACACCATCTCCCCCTTGAGAGAAAAACTCTACCTTTTGGTCTTTAACTGACTCTTTTAGTTTGACTAAACTAGAATCCATATCTTGTTTCTCCTTCACTTTCGAAACTAGGGAAGATTCAGAACTACTCTGAGGCCAAACATTACCTTCAGATAAATCAACCAACCTAACACCCAATCTAGCCAAACGATGAAATTCTCAAGCTAAATCTTTCTTATCATTCTCAAAATGAGCAACACTACCCATATAGACAACCTACTAAGGGCATCTACCACTAGATTGGCCTTGCCCGAATGATACAACACACTTATATCGTAGTCCTTCAACAACTCCAACTACCTTCTCTAATGTAGATTCAAATCCCTCTATGTAAACACATACTGCAAGTTTTTGTGGTCTGTGAACACATCAACATACACACCATACAGATAATGTCTTCAGATTTTCAAAGAAAATACCACAGTAGCTAATTCAAGATCATGGGTTGGGTAATTCTTTTCATAAGGCTTCAACTATATAGAGGCATAGGCTATGACCTTACCACTCTGTATCAACATACAAACCAACCCAACTCTAGAGGCATCATAATAAACAACAAAGTCATCAGTACCATCAGGTAAAGCTAGAACTGAGGCTGAAGTGAGTCGAGTCTTCAACTCCTGAAAATTCTTCTCACGGGAATTTGACTATTGGAACTTAACTTTCTTTTGGGTCAATCTAGACATAAGAGATGCAATAGATGAGAAACCTTCTACAAAATGGTGCTATAACCAACTAGACCCAAGAAACTCCTAATGTCTATTGGAGAGATAGGTCCAGGCCAATTTCATATAGTTTCTATCTTTTGGGGATCAACTCTAATACCATCGGTGGAAACAATATAACCAAGAAAGGCTACTGATCTTAGCAAAAATTCGCACTTTCTGAATTTGGCAAACAATTGATGATCTCTAAGAGTTTGCAAGACAATTTTAAGATGATCTACATGGTCATCCTCACTACAGGAGTACACAAAGATATCATCTATGAATACTATGACACACATATCTAGATACTATTTGAACACTCGATTCATAAGGTCCATAAAAGTTTCTGGGGCATTAGTTATCCCAAAAGACATGACTAGAAACTCAAAATGACCATAACGGGTTTAAAAAATTGTCTTTGGAATATCACATTCCCTTACTTTAAGCTGATGATAACCGAGTCTAAGGTCTATCTTTGAGAAATAACTTGCACCTTGGAATTGATCAAATAGGTCATCAATTCTAGGAAGAGGATATTTGTTCTTGACTGTAACTTTATTCAACTAACGGTAGTCGATGCACATGCGCAAAGAACCATCTTTCTTTTGCACGAATAGAATGGGAGAGCCCCATGGAGAAATACTAGGCCTTATAAAACCTTTATCTAAAAGATCCTTGAGATGCTCTTTCAACTCCTTAAGATCTGCGGGAGCCACGCGGTAAGGAGAAATAGAAATAGGATGAGTATCTAGGAGAAGGTCAATACCAAATTTTACTTCCCTATTGAGAGGTACCCCTGGGAGATCTTCTGGAAAAATATCAGGAAACTCATTGACCACTCGGACCGACTGAATTGTTGGAATCTCAGACTTAGTGTCTTTAACTTGAACTAAATAGTAAATGCAATCTTTGGATATCAACTTTCTGGCCTTAAGGTAAGATATGAAATGACTCTTGGGAGACACTGAATTTCCTGGCCACTCAAAGACTGGCTCATCTAAAAACTGAAACTTCACCACTCGAGTGCGGCTATCTGTAGAAGCAAAATAGGAATTAAGTCAATCCATACCCAGAATAAGATCAAAATCAACCATGTCTAACTCTATCAGGTCTGCTAACATGACTTTATGAAGGACGGTAATTAGACACTTTTTATAAATCTGTTTGCCAATAACTAACTCACCTACTAGAGTAGAAACCAAGAATGACTCAGGGATCCTTTCAGAACTTATCTCAAAATTCATAGCAACTATTGGGGTAACATAAGAGAAACTTGACCCAGGGTCTAACAACACATAAATATCAAAATAAAAAAACAAAGCATACCAGTCACAACATTGGATGAATCCCTCTGCCCTTGATAGAATGGTAAAGATTAAAACTGATTCTAACGCTAACCACCACCAGTACTAAACGATACACCCTGAGAAGGAGCTAGGCAACCTAAAGGAGCTAGTGCACTATTAGCCTGTGTCTGGGGATGAACATATCTATTTTCCCATCCAGCATGCGGGCACTCTTTGATTCTATGACCCTTCTGACCACAACCATAACAACTTTTTTAACCCCACAAATATTTGCCTCTATGATTCTTACTGTAATTAGCACATGGGGATTGACTAGGCCTAATCTCACTATTTTGAGATCTGGACATAGAAGACTTCCCTCACTGTTCATGCCTATTTCTGGGTGTAGAAGCACTGGCTGAGGAAGGTGAAGGCATGGATGAATGATTCTAAAATTGCAAATGATTTCCTTCTCCAAACCTATTTTGACCATGATCAAACTGCCCTATTCTAGCCCTCTTATTTACTCTCTCTCTCTCCCCTTCGTCTTTTCTACCTCAATCTACTGAGCATGCATTATCAATCTAGAAAGGTCCATGTCCTACACTCCTTAACTACCATCCCAGACACACCGGTCACAAACTTACTCATGCTTGAGCTAGGTCAGCCATCTGGTCAAGGGCATACTTAGACAACTGGTTGAACTTGAGGCAATACTCTTTCACTGTCATAGAGCCCTACCTCAGGTTTATGAACTATTCTATCTTAGCTTCCCTTATCTTAAGTGGGAAGAACTTGTCTAAGAATATATCCTAAAATATCTGACAAGTCATAGGAGCTGCATTCTTCCCTCTGCTCTTCTTCCACATCACTACTCAATCATAAGCAATATCTTTCAACCTATAAAATGCCAATTCTACACTCTCTTTCTCATAAACATGCATAATTTTGGTGATCTTCTTTACCTCATTAAGATAAACCTATAGGTACCCACCTATCTTCGACTCAAAGAATTCTAGTGGGTTCATTCTCATGAAATCTCAAATTCTGGCTGCGATAAAATCCCCATCCTACTAAGGTTGGACTGAAGGCTGAAGGTTGTCCTGAATATTAGTTGTCACAGCTTGGGCTAGCACTTGAAAGGCAACCCAAAACTTTGCATATGACACATTCTCATTCAAAGGATCTACGGGCTGAGGTGGTTGGTTGTCATTTCTATGGGCATTAGCTCTACGAGGAGGCATATTCTATCATAAAAAATCATAAATTAATAGCAGTTAGAGACAGCTATAAGCACGATGGATTATGAAAGAAGAGATGGTTTCCTAAAACTCTTCATAGCCTCTTACTTATAGGTGTGGCGTGCTTCATACCGATGATCAAAACTCTATGTAATGCGGCTTGTCTAACTCCTTAGGAATCTCTTAACCATAGGCTCTGATACCAAGTTTGTAACTCCCCGAAATTGATTCTCGAGATGCCACACGATGCTCTAAACTACAAGTAGTCCTAGCTAACCCTGGCTGCCTTTTCTAGAGCTGAATCTCAAAATAGGGAAATATAGATGAAAAATCATAATATATGTGGAAAACTGTCTGAATCTTCTAAGTATATCTGAATCATACTAAATATTAAAAGTCTAATAAAACAAATGCTAAAAATCTGAATACTAACTCAAAGGTCTAAATATAAATCTAATAGTCCGACAAGCCTCTACTATCTGAATCTATAGAGTCACTGGGATAGGCCCCAGCTGACTCGACTGTCTGAAATGAGTAAAGACATATCTACTAGTAACATAGAAATTTAAATAACTAAGCCCTCGAACTTTGAGGACTCACCAACTGCAGGGATGTAATAAGATGCTCGAAGAGCAATCACGCTGCTGAGATGGAGCACCTGAATCTACATTATGAGATAATGTAGCACATAGAAATATATGTGGATCAGTACTTTGAGGATGTACTGAGTATATGGGGGTGTATGCATAAGTAAACAATATCATAACAGTTTATAAAATCATGCATGCTAACTGTAAATGACTCACGTAAGCTTGAGTAATCTAAAATCTGTAAATAAAATCATGAGTAACAAAGCATGTAATCTAAGTCTCGTGAGTCATCACACATAGTCTGAAATCTGTATTTTTGTTCTATTTCTCAAATCACATAGGCTAAGTGAAGTCTGAAAACTTATTCTGTATATCTTAAGGCTTCAAATCGATAAACTATTTAAGAGTAGGGGACATCTTTTGGGAGGTTCTTCTAACTGACATGTACACCATGTGAGCATCCATGGTGTCCCACGACTAGCCCCCGTAAAGGTTAGCGTTGTTCTACCCTTGCCATCAAAATAAGAAAATCTAATCTGTGTGATCACAATCTGAGTCATCCACATAGAAGTAGGAATAATCTGATAATCTATACTTACGGTGGCACATAGTTCTGGGGTATGAAACCGTAGTAACTTACCCATCTCGGTGCTAAATACTACTCCCAATATCATGCTCAAAATTTTAAGAAATCCACTTTAAAATTTACAGAAAGGTTTACAGAAAACCAACTATGCTTTACTTCTCTTTAAATCTCAAGTCTTCTAAAATAAAGTGGATTCTTTATCTGAAAGCTGAAAATAACCTAGTCATGGGGTGCTTATAGCATAAACAATCTTGAAATAATAATATTTTAATGATGTCCAATGATCCAAGCATCAATCTCATGTTAAAACATCTCAAAATTCATACTTGGTAATGTAAACATTCATAAATCATCTTAAAATCTGGAAATTACTGCACAAGGCATAGAAATATGATAAAGTCATGTAATTCAACTTCTAAATCATAGGAAATCTCAAGATCTTGAAAATAATGATAATGGGTGTAAACCCTAACTTGAATCTCATGGAAAATCATATAAATTGCAATAAACTTGTATTAATAAAGTTTTGGGCACAAGGATGAAAGATTTATCCTTGCTCAAACCCCACATACCTTAATTTGATGATCTAGATGCTAGAACTTGAATCTTGAATCTCTATTGATGTTTTGGAGATGGCTTCCTAGAGTTCTTCAATTGGGGATTCTCAATCTTAAATTGTCTTAGAGGATTAATGGATGAATTCTAAGTTTCTTGGGGAGGAAATATGATGAACTAGTGTTTTTGCTTTGAGGGGAAAGATGAATAAAGAATAAAGTGCTTTGGAATTTGATAAATGTTCTGTTTTTGGACGGATTCAGGAGTGGGTAATTTACCAAAATGCCCCTTTAAATTTTGAACAGAACTAGAAAACATACATTTTTCCTGATCTGGGTGGCCACCGCGACACGCCACAATCACGGTGGCTTACTGGGAAAAGGACGAGTGGGAATTGGTTTCCCTCTGTGATGCGCCACCATCGTAGAACCCCTAAGTTTGCCATTTTGACTATTGGCGCAACGCGCCAATATCACGGAGTGACACTGAAAATTGCCAAACGGGAAATTGGGCCTCTTCACAATGCACCTAAATTACAGAGTCTTACTGGAAATTGACAACTATGCTTTTACGGTTCTCTGCGACACGCTAAGGACCCAAATCATGGTGTTTTACGACTGGAACTTAAAATATCCATAACTTCTTACCCGGTCATCACATTTAGGCGAATCTTATATCATTAGTAAGCTAATTCTATTTCCTACACCATGGAAAGTCCAAATCTAAAGAATTTCACATGAAATAAACATCACTCATTCTAGAAACTACTCCTAGTCATTTTTGGGATGAGTTTAAGCTAGAAAAAATCATGGGGTATTACAATAACCAAGGATTCTCCGAACCCAAGGTCTGATATCCACAAGGGTCAAAACTAGGCCTTTGGCTGCAATAAGAAAAAAAGTTAGGTGACTAAAGATAACACCCTACCAAAAAGGGGATAGAGGAGGTTGATGATGACATTTCCATTCTTTCAAAGAAGTGACCTTAATTGGGAGGCAATTAGAGTGAATGAACATGTATTTGTCTTTCCATTGATGGGACACCTCATCTAAATCTGAGAGCACACCCTTACTGCCTCAACATTTGATGGTAAGAAGTTTTTTGCCAATAATTTTATGGGAGTACAGACTAATAACATTCCTGAGTGATAACATAGAGGCGGTAAATGACTCTCATGATAGTACAAGACGCTTAAACCAAGGATATTCCATAAACTTTTCAAAAGTATCGAAGAACAAATTGGATAACGGGGTCATCGCTGAGACCTATGGTGAAATGGTATGTGTAAATCCACAGATATCTAGGTTTGGGTTGGAAATATTCTTAAAAGGCTGGGGAGAAAGAACTTCAACATCGATCAACCAATCGTTATCTGTTTTAACCATTTTGGTAGAACTTTCATATATCGAGGACACAAAGTAGACAATGGGGCATTCCAAGTTGAAAACTTGCTCCTCCAAAGTGACAACTGCATCTTTAAGTTATCTTAACTTCAACCCACATTCTTAACATGAGACGGTTTTACACCCCACATTCTTCACATGAGATAGTTTTACACATGTAAACATACCTTTGGAAAATTGAAATAAAGGGGATTAACCTAAGAAAGACAGAGGAAAGAAAGTTAAGTTTGAACGAGCCTAAAATGGACTCACTCTTGACAAAGCTCAAAAAGTATCCTTGAAAAGATCATAGTTGTCTTGGGGTGACAAGCTCCCCATCTATTTGTAGAAAATTACTCAACGGGGTGAGGATATACCTTTTGCCAATACTCTTCCTATAGTGGCATCGTGATCTCCGGATAGGGGTTTTGGTACGTTGGCAATTCAGGGAAATTTCCTACCAGGAACATTGGCATTCCCCATAGTAGGGGATGATTCGTACGTTAGGAAGCCAAATGTTGGCATAGACAAACATACCGTAAAGGACTGGGACTCTGTATCTGTCTTTGATATCTTTTTTCCTTTCGATTGAGGGTCTGTATCTAGAGTCTTCCCTATCTTCTCAAGCTTCTATTCAAGAATCTCAAACCCCTTAGCCGTTAAAAGAAAATTGTGCCAAGAAAGAACAATGACACTGGCTTTGATCTCTGAAAAAAGAGGTAGTTAGTACAAGTGCTGACGCATAAATTTCAAAGGATGAGAAAACACGCGTACCATTTTCTTTGTAGGTCCACCCTTTTATGGTGAAAATATAGTCCCAATTATGCCCCTTTGAATTAACGTATCCAAGGATTCTCCGAACCCAAGGTCAAATGTCCATAGGGGTCAAAACCAAGGCTTTGGCTATACAAGAACAAAAATAAGGTGACAAAAAATAATGCCTCACCAAAAAAGGGGATACATAAAGCTTACAATAAAAGTTCCATTCTTCCAAAAGAGTTGGATCACTTGGAGTAAATCCAAGTGATAAACATGTATTTTTCTTTCTATTAACGAGCTATGATGTTGGGTGTACTTATGCATTCTAGTGTTGTTATTCAAGTATTTTTAGCCATTTTTTTAGGATGATTTGTATGCTATATGTGTTGATAATGATATAAAATATATATCTTAGTGTCCAAGTATGTGCTTACAATGTTTAATGGTGTTTTCAAACAAGTTTATGCTTAATTGAGTCATTGAGGGTTCAATCGAGAAACCTAGTTCTACTAGCTTGAGTTAGGTGTTATTCTAGTCTATCGCATTGGATTGTATTGTGGTTAATGAGTTCCCAATGTTTTAATTATGTATTTAGATGGGTAATAAATTTTTTATAATGTGCAAAGTTCAATTGGATCAAAGTTTAGAGTCAAAACAACATGTTAAAGTTCAACATGACCAAACTTAGTCTAATCTCATGCTTGAGTTGTCGTTCTTGATAATTGTGTTGTGATGATCTCTAATTCGTGGTGTAAATTGATTTAGAATGTCTTGTGACCTAATTATAGTGATATATAAATGTATACAAGGCTATAAATCAAGTGAAAACATCATACAAAGGCTGAGATTGGTCCAACGGAAGCACAAAACGTACATGACGAACTTAGAACGCCTAGGAGCATACCACCGTGATGGCATGACAAAAGTGATGAAGGGGCTGGTGCATCACGGCAATGGTTAAATCAGCATTTGTCATTTCAAGTAACTCAATATGATTAAGCCGCATCATGGAGCTATAGTGATGAACACTCTAGCGCGACGCGATGATGATTAAAAGTGGGAAAATTGTTCCCATCTATAAGAGGACAACGTGGAAACCTAATCCTATTCGGTTTATGACTTGTCTATTATAAATATAATGTCTTAAAACATATTATGGACACCTTGGAATGGCTAGGAGCATTGATGAATCTACTACAACTCTATTTTAGGTTTTCATTCTTTATTTTTTAGTTTCTTTATGGTTTTAATCATTCATACAATTATTTGGATGTTAATTATGGCTATGAGTGGCTAAAAACTCCCTTTCCGGGGTTAAAGCCAAGAACATGAGTACTATTGTTTTGAATTAATTTTTTTTGATTTGCTTATCAATATTGGTTATTTGTTTATTCTTGTTTTAATTATTTTGAGGATTTATCACCCTTAGAATACATCTATTATCATTCTTGTGATCTCGGGAGAGAGAATAGGGAGATAGAACATAGGAATGAACAAACTATGGTTTGAATTCTCTTATGAAATAAGGAGTGCAAATTAGCATCTAGGACAGGGATGTACCTAGAAGCTTTACTTGATTCACACATAGGATGATAGATTAAAGAACTTAATTGGACTATTACATCCTCTCTCAATGATGTAATTGTAATGTTCAAGTTAGCTAAATGGTTAGAGACCGGGACACCATGATCGTCAAATTAACCCTACGAATCAACAACCAAGGTAATCAAGTTAATGAATAAAGTTCAATGACATCGTATAATTGTTTGAAGTGCTTTAACCCTGGGCTTTACTCTATTGATTGTTCTAAGACCTTTATTTTACGTATTGCTCAATTTATTTTAGTTTACACATATTCAAAACTAAATTTTGGTTACTCTTGCATCAATTGGATCTAAATTGTGAACTAGAATTAAATAGTTGTTAGATTAAGTCCCTGTGGGATCGATATTCGGATTTCTTGAGGGAAACTTTACTACTTGGTAGACCACGTATACTTGCGTGTGCTCTTGGGTGCTGTCAAGTTTTTGGTGTCGTTATCGGGGACTTGTAATTTGGCAACTTTTTATTCTTAGTTTTACTTTTTGATTTCTTTGGTGTTTTTACGCTTGGTCTTAGTTTTGTATTTGCAGGAAACAGATTTATAAAGTATTAAGCTAGAAAGGGATCAAGACTTGGTTAAACCAAGCTCTGAACCTGAGCAAATTTTCCATTAACGCAGGAGAGAAACAATCTTTCTCCCCGTATTCCACAACTCGCATAAGATCAAGAAAATCCAACTCTAATGGCTGAAGAACCAGCAACCCGCAGGACAATTAAGGAAGTGGCAATCCCACTTTCAATGAATTTGACCTCCCCATTTCAGAAGTTGACAGTTGGAGGCAATTTTGAGATTAAACAGAATATGGTACAGCTTCTGATTAGCAGTGGATAGTTCACAGGGCTTTCACATAAAGATCCACATGTCCACTTGCAAAATTTCCTTGAAATCAGTGACACATTCATTCCTACAGGGGTGAATGTAGATTATGTAAGGATGCCGTTGTTCCCCTTTTCACTATTGGGGGAAGCAAAAAAGTGGTTGAATACGGAGCTGGCAAATTTAATCACATCATGGAACGACGTGGCTTAAAAATTCCTTATCCAATTTTCCCATCTGGTAAGACTATGAAACTTTGCAGTGAGATAGTGTGTTTCAAATAGAATCTAGACGAGAATCTTTATCATGCTTGGGAGCACTTCAAAGCACTTCTTCAAGACTATCCACACCATCAACAGTTCAATGAGATACTTTCTCATACTTTTGAAGAGGCCCTTGAACACAATACAAATTTTTTGTTAGATTCAGCTGAAGGTGGTCAAGCTCTTGAGATCACTTATGTTGAGTTGTACACTTTATTGAACCGCATAGCTCAAGCGAATCCCGAGTGGCATTCAGACTCGAGAAGTGGTACAAAAAAAAATTACAAGTGTATTGGAGGTTGACCAATTTACTGCGATATCTGCTTAGATCTCTGCATTGCAAAATCAAATAAGCAGTTTGAAGTTGGGAATAGCACAGCCTGCAGCCACAGTCAATGCAATCCAACAAGCTGCAGGTTGGTGTGAAGTTTGTGGTAACAGTGTCCATTCAACAGCTATATGTGTTGTAAATCCAGAATTGGTAATGTATATGGGTAATATTCAAAGTCCTAATTATGGTAATGCCTACAACATAAAGTGAAAGAATCAGCCACCAATTCATACATGGAATTCCCCATAGCAACTGGCTCCACCAAATCCGTCAACTAGCAATATGTAGGAGATGATGAAACAACTCTCAGCTTGTCAAGCACAAATGGTTGTAGATATGAAAAGTCAATATCCAGAATTAAAGAATTATTAAGCAGCCACAAGAAGATTAGAGTTGCATTTGGGACAATTACAACAGACACTGAATACCAGGCCTCAAGGCGGTTTGCTAGCAAATATGAAAAATCCAAAACAAGTAATGGCAATCACTTTGAGGAGTGGTAAAGAGCTCAACAAAGAACCTCCAAAGGCAACTAAGGAGCTAGATGCAGATTTGACTCCCCCACAGGTATCCAAAAAAGTTGCTAAAAATTTGAGGAAGTCTGTGTACTCGAAATAAAAAATTGCTACATAGGTGGAGAAGTAGATGTCGCAACTTTCTTTCCCACACAAGCACAGAAAAGCAAAAGAGGATGCCTATTTTAAGAAGTTCTTTGACATGTTCAAAGAGCTTCACATTAACTTACCTTTGTTAGATGTTTTTCATGGTATTCCCAAGTACACTAAGTACTTGAGAGATATGGTTGCTAATAAGGTAAAGTTTCAGGATGTGGAGGCGATAACACTCACTGTGAAGTGTAGCTCTATGGTGACACAGAAAATCGCCAAAAAACTAAAGAATTCGAAGAAGTTTACTCTCCTTATTCAAATTGGGAGTAGTAAAGTGGTCCATATACTGAGTGACTTAGAGACAAGTATCAACTTGATGCCCATCTCCTTATTCAACAATTTGGACTTGGGGAAGCCTAGACCAAGCCTTGTGCTACTACAATTGGTGAATGGGATCATTGCTTGATCGAAAGAAATTATTGAGGATGTCCTTATAAAGGTTGGTAAATTTTTTATTCCTACTGACTTTATTATTTTAGAATTTTAGGCAGAAGAACAGGTATTGATCATTTTAGGGTGTCCATTCTTAGCAACTAGAGGAGCTTTGATTGATGTTAGATAAGATACGCTCACAATGAGGTTGGAGGATGAAGAGGCAGTATTTAAATTTTACAAAGCACGTAACACACTATCCCACTACAAGGACTTGTACATGATTATCATAATTGAAGGGGACAAGCATGGGGTGGTTAGTCCGGTAAAGACCTCTTCGTACTACCTCATTGAGCTACCTAAGCCACAACTACTACAGGCCAACATAATGCAAATTGATGAGCCTGAAAAGGCTAAAGTTGAAAAATCTACTGTACTTAAGAGTTCATACCTAAGAAGGGTGAAAAGAATAAGAAGATGGAGACCAAGTATGAGAATGAAAAGAAAAGAGAACGATTAAGTCGTAGTTGGGTCGTGTCGTGAACTAAATAAGGCACTGCTTGGGAGGCAATCCAAGTTAAGTAGATAAGTTTTATTTTTTAGTTTTTAGTTTTCATTTCACATAGTTTTTGTTTTTGATTGAGTCGCAGGTTAATGGGAAGTCTGAGTACCGAAAACCTGAGCTAAGGAGCATGGCAAAGATGGAGTGTGTGGTCCCTAGACCTCCTTGATATATAAAAATGCTACTAGCTAGGCGTAGAGGCCTCAAGGAGTATTTCTATCTCTTACTTTTAAGTTTACTTTAGGGACAAAGTAGCCTTTTAAGTGTGGGGTAGGGAAATTCCCAATTTTAGGATCAATTTAAAAAAATTTGTGTAAGATATTTGTGTTGGTGCTATTTTTGATTACTTAGTGCAAGTGTTTTAGTTGTATAAGCAAGTTGAATTATGTGAATCACTATTTTTAAGAATCCTAGGCTAAAGTGTGACTCGTGTACTTATGGCTTAAAGTTGAATTCATGTTATTATTTGGTTGAGTCTATGATGATCCTATGTGAGTTAGGCATATGCCATGTGCGTGTAAGGTGTTGTATATTCCTTGTTGCATGTGATGTCTAGAACTTGCTCAGAATGTGTATAAAGCAAAATAAAGAGTGTAGGCTTAGGAGATAATATAGGTATTTCTTTAATAGTTTTGTTTTATACCTTCTTTTTGACCTATCCTTTGTGCTTAATCCTAGTAAGCCCCATTGAGCCTTTAACTTTTTCTTTGGCAGCCTCATAAGTAGCCTAATCCCTTCTTTGATAGACTTTAATTTGATTCAAAGCTCTGATGCGCTTTAGTGTAAATTTAATTGAGTTAGAAGTGTGAAATTGAAGAAGAAAAGGTGAAATTGAAGCCCCAAAGTGATAATTATTGGTGTTTAAAAGAATTGTTATGTGTTGTGGTGGGGAGTTAAGTAATTAAAAGAATAAAAATTTATTCAAATTGAATGAGTTGTGCGTAGAATCCCCCCACCATAGTGTATGTAAAGGAGCTTAATGAGATGGGGTGAAAACAAAAGAATGGGGTAGACAAAATGGTGTAATTTGATTGTTAAAGAGTGGTCTTAATTGCATAATGTAGTACATTAAAGCGCTTTGGGAAAATAGTCACTATTCTAAAATTGTTCCTACCCGTCTCTTAGCCTGCATTATAACCCAAAAAAAACCTATTTGATCCTAAGCTTAATATTTTGATATTAGTGGAGTAATACACTAAGGGCAAGCCTATGTTTCATTATGTGTAACTTGTGAATTCCTTGTAAGAGTGAGCGAAACTTGATTCTTGTACCCATTGTGTTATGCATTGCATTATTGTGAGTAATTTTGGGTAACTGTCATGTTGTGAAGGCACATATTTTGATGAATGTGGGTGATTCATGTGATGTATTTGATCGGTGAATATGCATGAGTTTGCCAACTTGGTGAGTCAATTCTTGAGACTAGGATGTTTCGAAGTAGGATTCTTGAGCTTTCAGTTGTGTATGTGACATGCTTAGTGAAGAAACTTGCATTCTATGTAGTTATTATAGTACTAGCTTGAGTGTCTTGCATGTAGTGGAAGCGTGAATTCTCTTCAGCTCATGATGCTTATAGTTAAGGGTTTTTCGAGGATGAACAAGGCTTTAAGTGTGGGGTGATGATGTCAGGTGTATTTATGCATTCTAGCATTGCTATTCTAGCCTTTTTAGCCTTGTTTTGAGGATGATTCGTATGCTATATGCGTTGATAATGATATAAATATGTATCTTAGTTTCCAAGTATGTGCTTACAATGTTTAATGGTGTTTTCAAATAAGATTGTGCTTAATTGAGTCATTAAGGGTTCAATCGAGAAAACTAGTTCTACTAGCTTGAGCTAGGTGTTATTCTAGTCTATCGCGTTGGATTGCATTGTGGTTAATGAGATCCCAATGTTGTAATTATGTATTTAGATGGGGAATAACTTGTTTATAATGTGCAAAGTTCAATTGGATCAAAGTTTAGAGTCAAACAACAAGTTAAAGTTCAACATGAGCAAGCTTAGTCTTAGCTCGTGCTTGAGTTATCGTTCTTGATAATTGTGTTGTGATGATCTCTAATCCGTGGTGCAAATTGATTTAGGATGTCTTGTGAGCTGATTATGGTGATATATGAATGTATACAAGGCTGGAAATCAAGTGAAAACATCATACAAAGGCTCAGAGTGGTCCAATGGAAGCACAAAACACTCATGACGAACTTAGAATGGCTGGGAGAATACCACTGCAATGGCATGCCAATATCAATGAAGGGGCTGGCGCATCGCGGAAATGGTCAAATGAGCATTCGTCAATTCTAGTAACTCAACGCGATTAATCCATGTCGCAGAGCTATAGCGATGGACACTCTAGTGCAACGCGATGATGATTAAAAGAGGTAAAATTGTGCCCAGGCCAGCTGTAAGAGGACAACGTGGAAACCTAATCCTATTTGGTTTATGGCTTGTATATTATAAATATAACATCTTAAAACATGTTTTGGATACCTTGGAACGGCTGAGAGCATTGAAGAGGCTACTACAACTCTATTTTAGGTTTTCATTCTTTATTTTTTAGTTTCTTTATGGTTTTAATCATTCATACAATTATTTGGATGTTAATTATGGCTATGAGAGGATAAAAACTCCCTTTCCGGGATTAAAGCCAAGAACATGAGTACTATTATTTTGAATTAATTTCGTTTGATTTGCTTATCATTATTGGTTGTTTGTTTATTCTTGTTTTAATTATTTTGAGGATTGATCACCCTTAGAATACATCTATTAACATTCTTGTGATCTCAAGAGAGAGAATAGGGAGATAGAACATGGTAATGAACAAAGTATGGTTTGAATTCTTTTATGAAATAAGGAGTGCAAATTAGCTTCTAGGACAGGGATGTACCTAGAAGATTTACTTGATTCACACGTAGGATGGTAGTGTAATACCCTGAATTTTTTCCAAGCTTAATTTCTCCTAGAGAAGTTTAAGGAGTGACTTCCTAAGTGAGTATCGTGTTAACCATATAGAATTTCTCTAATTTTGACTTTTTATCACATGGGAAATTTGATAAGTTTTTCGTCAATATAAGATTCGCCCAAATTCTATACCCGGGCAAGAAGTTATGGCTAATTTAAGTCCTAGTCATAAAACAACATCATTTTAGTGCTTGGCACATCAAGGAAAGGGTCTATTTGAAAATTATAAAATTCCAGTGGAACTCCGCGATAGTGGTACGTCGCGGAGGACCCCAATTTCTCAATAGTCAATTTCCAGTGGCCTAGAGCGATTGTGATGCGTCATGCTAAAGTTCCAGGTCCCAACCAGTGGGACAATGTGATGGCTCTGCATCGCGATGACTCCTAGATTCCCATTTATCAATTTCTAGTGAGCCACCGTGATAGTGGCGTGTCGCGACAGCCCATAAAATCGGGTTCCCAATTCAATTTTTTCCAGCTTTGTACATAAGTTAAAAAGGGAACTTTGGACATTTTTCAAGCATCTTAAACTGTACAAACACCAAATTACAGTCATTTACAAGTATTCTATGAAGTTTTTCTCAAGTTTTCTCTCAACAAAAACCCTAAGTATCCAAAACCTCTTCCAAGAATCTCAATAATCCATCATAGATTTTCTAAATTGAGTCAAGATTCAAGGTTCCCAAGTCAAGGGTTGCAAGAACCCTCTCTCAAGAGTAAGAACAAGAGTTTGAAGCAAGCTTGTTCATCCAATTTCATAATCTAAGGTATGTGGGGTTTTGAACAAGGATATTCCTTTCACCCTTGTGCCCAAAGGCTTATTTAAACTATAATTTTCTGCAATTTATGAGATTTTACATGAAATTGAATTAAGATTTTTCACCCATTGTTATTGGTTGTAAGCTTTTGACGTTTTCCATGAATTGAGAGTCTAATGGCATGATTTTTACATGTTTTCTTGAGAAATTGCATCTGGGTCTATACCCCATGATTTTAATCCTTGAGAAGTTAATAGTTGAAATGTTTGAGATATTGAAGTATATGAGTATGTTGAGATTATGAGCTAAATTGCTGTAAATTCCAGATTTTTATATGATTTATGAACCTATATGCTATCTAATATGCATTTCGATGAGTTTTAACTTGAGATTGAATTATAGGTCATTAAGCCCTACTTGAGACTTGCAATTTTATGAACTCTTGTGCTATAAGCATCCATGATTTGAGTATTTTGAGATTATTAAGAAATGTTTTGACCTAATGATCATAGATCTTTGAAATCCACTTCACTACATGAGATTACAGATTTGATTGTTGGGTTCTTATGAACCATAAGATTATTTTGAAAGTGGATTTTCATAAGATGAGCGAGATAAACTAAAAGGAGTAGTATTTAGTACCGAGTTGGGTAAGTTACTATTAGTTCTTACCACAGAACTACGTGCCACCTAGGTTTGAGATTTTGGGCCTGAGGCCGAGATGATTGGGCTCAAGTCCGAGATAAGTTATCATTGAGTTGAGGTTATACTCCTTGGCAAGAGTATGACGCCTCTCCCCAACGTGAGGTTTCTTTCTTAGGAGGACAAGACGTTGGACTCCATATAGCTCGCATGGTTTATGTCAGTTAAGAGAACCTCCCTAAACTAAAGTATTTTCCATTGAGATAGAATATTTTCCCTAAAGCTTTAGGATGAGATATTTTCTAAAATGAATGAACTGCTTTGAGTATTTTTCAAATAAGGAAGTAGTTTTCTCTACTAATACAAGTTGATCACCGATTTTCAAACCAAAAATTTATAATTCCGATTTCAAGTGTTTGAGTTCAAAAGAGTTATAAGTTCTTGTGCATTAAAGAAGTTTTATCCCCCCCCCCCCTCCCCATGAGATATATGCATAAGTTGAAAGTATTGTTTAAAGTTTTCTTTAGTCTATGAGTAATGAGAATAAAAGAAGAGTACAGATTTTAAAGCCAAAGTATAATGACTCACGAGATTTGTGTTACATGACTCACGAGATTTGTGTTACATGCTTCATTCTACATGATTTATGAGCTTTACATTTTAGACTTATTCAAGCCATGTGAGTCATTCCTATTTGCATACATGATTTGATTAAAAAGTATTGACATTGTTTTATGTAAATTCATGCACCCCCATATACTCAGTACATTTCTAAGTGTTGATTCACATATACGTCTATGTCCTACATTGTCTTATAATGTAGGTTCAGGTGCTCAGTCCAAGTCTCGTCAGTGATTCCCGAGTACCTTTATCTACATTTCTCCAGTGGTGAGTCCTCATGGTTCGAGGGCCTATCTTTAGATATTTCAGTATTTGAGTGGTTATGTTATTACTTTCAGTCCAGTTTGAGCCAGTTGGGGACCTATCCCAACGGCTCTCTAGTTCATGGAGTAGTAGAGGCTTTGTCAGACTAGTTATCAGATTGTGGTTGTGTTGAGATTTCCTTTCATTTGATATGACAGTGCCAGTGTTTGATATATTTCTTCTTGAATGAGTTATTATGAGAAGTGATAGGCTCAAACGGTTAGCTTGGGGCTACTTGTAGCCCTAAGCACCGTGTGACGTCCCGAGACCAGTTTTCAGGGCATTACAGATAACTTAAAGAACTTAATTGGGCTATTACTTACCCGCTCAACTATGTAGTTATAATGTTCAAGTTAGGGAAACGGTTAGAGGTCAGGAGACCATGATCGTGCAATTAACCCTACGAATCAACAACCAAGATAAGCAAGTTAACTAATGAAGTTCAATGACATAGTATGATTATTTGGAGTGCTTTAACCCTGGGCTTTACTCCTTTGATTGTTCTAAGACCTTTATTTTACGCATTGTTCACTTTATTTTAGTTTACACATATTCAAAACTAAATTTTGGTTACTCTTCCATCAATTAAATCTAAATTGTGAATTAGAATCAAATTGCTATTAGATCAAGTTCCTGTGGGATCGATATTCGACTTTCTTGAGGGCCACTTTACTACTTGGTAGACCATGTACACTTGCGTCTGCGCTTAGGCGCTGTCAGGCTACCTTGTCTTAACTTGAGAGCATACCCTTACTACCTCATCATTTAACAATAAGATATTTTTCACAAATAACTAGAGAGGAGTATAGACTGATAAAATTCCCGGGGGTAAATTCCCAATCCCAAGAAATGAGTGATAACACGGAGGCAAGAAATGGTTCTCCAGACTATAGGGGCCACTTGACCTAAATATATTCCATAAACTTAGCAAAGGCGGAGGACATTGGATATTAGGGTCGTCCCCAAAGCTCATGGTGAAATGGTAGATATAGATCCACAGATATCTAGGTTTGGAGTGGAAATATTCTCAAGAGGGTAGGGAGAAAGAACTTCAACGTTGGTTGGCCATTCATAGTCATATTTAACCATTTTGATAGAACTTTCATCAATTTAGGATACAACGTAGATGATGGAACACTCCACGAGGCGTACGAGCGGTCTCAAAATTATGACGTTTGAAATCACTTGGAATCCAAGGTGTTTTGGAATCACGAAGTCTACAAAAACTTCATTCTCGTCTGTGGATATAACTAAGGGACTAAATAGGTGTTCTTCAGTAGGAGTAGAAGAAGAGTTGACGTTGTCCACAGCAAGAACTCTTGGCATGGTGGCAGGAAAAGCGATGGTATAGTATGCAACTCCTGGATTGGGAACTAGGACGATGAAATTAGCTTTGATCACCTTGGTAAGGGAAACAATGATGTTTTTCTTCTGCAATACAAATCCGAAATCTGACATCACCCGACGCAAAATAATATGTAATGAAAGAGAGAAAAATGGAAAGGAAGGGGTGTCTACGAATAGGGATACCTTAAGAAATAAGAGAAGAAAAAAGCAAGGATAAAGAATAGAAATGGAGCAAAAGAGATTCTAGAAAGAAGGGACAACATGCGTGTTTGAAAGGGTTACACATGTTTTGAGATAAAAAGTTGCGAAAAGAACATGGAGTGGATTTTTTCACTTCCCAGGAGTGTCTAATACCAACCTCGAGAAGTAAAGGGACTATCTGTATAGGGGTAACATAGCCCTTATAGAGTTTGGAACAACTTGGGTAGAAGGGAAATAAAACTGGCCCATATGGATATCATCCCACGGACAAAATTGAGACAAAGGAACGCCCACTCAAGCAGGAGCAAAGGAACCAAGGATTAGCAAAGAATGCAACGACATGCTAATAGACAAATAAAATGACAGTGTATCAGGGAATTCAAGTGCATAGGCTACCTGCATCTGAACCACATCAGACATGCGATATTAGGTTGGCACCCCCCAACGGCTTAATGACAAGTGGCTTGCAACTATTGGCTACAGTACGATATTCTTCTATTAGCTGAAAATAAGTCATTGTACCTTATAAATAGTGACTCCCTTCCCAATTGTAAAGGGATCTGATTTCTCTCCTTTTGATTCTCAGGTAATAATATTCTCTAGCTTTGTTCTTAAGCTTTCTCTTTCGTCATACCTGATAGAATATTGTGTTACTTATCATCAAGCTTGATCATTAAGCAGTCACGGTCGATGTTTTGCTTGTTGCTCAAGTGTTACGGGCTACACATCCATTCAGATTAGCTCTCGATCTTTATTTTGTTTATCATTTGTGTTGTTTGGTTAGCTTATTTACTGATTTTCAAACTCGCGCTATTAACAAGAAGCTAAAATCGTAACGCGTGCTCATAACTTAACTACAAATCTAGGTGTCCCAAAATAGACGGTAAACAATCATCGATACTAATATACTTTTACCAATATGACCTGATCAACTAGATTGGACCCCGAGACGATACGTTGATGCACTTATTTCAGACACTTGAGACAGGAAAAGTTCTTACATCTCGAAGGATCGTATGCATGATATTCTTGAAACTAAAAAGAACTCATGATACTTTGTAAAATTAAAGTAATAAAATTATAAAATAGAATACACCAGCTGATTTGACTGATGACTTCAATAAGAGAGAATTTCATCTTTTTAAGAGTTAGCTAAAGAAATAACATCAAAATCATAATGTTCAGGATTAGCTAAAGAAATAAGATCAAAATCATAATGTTCAGGAACTTACACGTATTTCCTTATACATTTATTCTTATAATTCAAACAAAAATTTTAATTTTATATTTGTGTGCTTCTAAAAAACATTGAACTCACACACATTCTTCCACCATCAAATGCATCCTAAAACAACACATTTAGCAATAAGTAAATTCTTAGAGATAACACCATCTCAAAACAAAACTTCAAATACGTTCCAAAAGTTTTTGTTTGAGCAATAATCAAAGGAACTGTGGCGCACTACACCCAAAATAGACCATGCAACGCACAATACAGATATAGATGACCTACAAAGCAAGAGAAAAATACGTAACACCCTTCTATACATCTTTCTTGCTGAAGCAAGACGGAAAATTAAACTAATTAGCTCACCTTCAATACTATATACATATACGAATCCTGGTCTTACGTTCCACATGGACATCCAACTTGTGCTATATCAATAGCATCTACCCACGCATGTAGACTTTTCCTATAAGGTCCACATTTCCAGCATTTACTTAATATGTTAAAAGTCTTTTCAGTCCAGGCTTCTGCCGATGGTGAACTATTAACTACTGCACTCTCTTTGAGGCCCTGAAAGGAGAAGGCACAAATGCCAACAAACGCCTACAATTGAATTTACCCGATAGTCAACTGACCAAGAACAAAATCAGGCAAACAAGTTGTACAATTGTTCCACTTTCTCTGTCTTGGATATTGCATTTACAGAACACCAGGCAAAACATATCAAAGAGTTAACTTCACAGCAGCAGATTGCACAAAAAGAAAAGAAAATCATAAAAATGAGGGCCCTAATCCTATTTACACTATATTGTTGCATGTTGCTTTCTACTTCTTGTTTCTTTTCTTTTTGGATTTCTTGGACTTGCCCTTCACTTTCTCTGGCTTCTTCCTTTCAGTATCCTGGTGGTTACTGCTTTCAGAATTCATGGTGACAGATGGCGGCTCAGCCTTCTCATCTTCACCACACACTGTATTGCCTTTTTCCTCACATGAATCCTTCTCTGGTGTTGGTACAGTGCATCGATTCAATAAACCTTCAAGCTTGGGCCTTCTTGACAGCAAGCTCTTCAACAGTTGTTCAGCAGTTGCTACTTCCAAACTACTGTATAGTATCAAGGCAGCAGTTCATCAAGAGTTTCTATTCAGAAAGAAAAATGGAACTATTGCCTCGACACACAAGGAGTCTTTGCAAGCGTGACTACAAGTATGGGCAATGCAGGAAATAGTTAGCACAAAATATATGCTAGTAAGACAACAACGGCATACTAACTTGTGGAGGTAGAGATGCTGTTTCTGACAGGACATTACTACTATAAAAGAAAAGGCCTCAACAAAGGATAATACCAGGAGCTAGAGCCACAATTCCAAATATGGCATGCTTCTAGCATGAAAGAACCTTTTCAGACTGGATTTTAAACAATTTCGTCATGGTAAATGCGACCTCATTGGCGCCTTACGAGTCTAAGTTCTTGGGGGAGGGTGTGAAATTCCTTTTACCTCTGTGATCTAATTGGACAAAATGTTTGTATTCCAGCCCAAAAAAAGTAGGGTACACAATGGTAAAAACCAGCATACCTCATATCCAACAATGAATGGAGCTGTTGCAGCTCTTGAAGCATACTGCCAACCTCCTCAATCATGTCCTCACCAGCGTCAGGCTTTTTTACAGCAGGCATTGTAATGGCAGCAGTCAAGAACTTTATATTCATATTTATTTCTTCCTTCAAAACATAACAAGTTTAGTACCTTAATAACAAAAACAATTTGATCCTTGCCTAGCAGACACCTCTACAAGTTCCAAATTATAATTAAAAGAAAATTAGTATTACCTTCATCTTCTGAGCAATAGATGATGTAGTTCTATCATTTTCACTGCCAATAAGCTTTAAAAAATCAGATATTTCCTGAAACAAGTCCCAATTCATCTGTTGCAGATGCTGCTCCGACAGGGGAGAGACTTCCGGACAAGGCATTGTCAAAATCTTTGGTTGATCATCAGAATTCGAGAGAGAAATAGAAGTTGGGTTAGCCATGCCTTTTAGATCTGTGGAATTAGGAGCTTGTGACTCATTTCTAGCCGGAAACAGCAAGCCAATAATGTCCACCATATTGTCGTTTGCTCCCAACTGCACATGAATGACATTAGAAAACTTTGTGGTTGTATTTGTACCCAAGTTGACAAACAATAGAGGATCTTTGGCAATTCGAAAAGCTTCGCCGATTTCACTGATCTGGATGTACTTCCGTTTCAAACCTGGTACAAGAATGCCATAGAAATCCTTTGGAAGATGGTTCCTAACATCATAGTTGCTGAGCACATGGAAAAGAACATCATAGTATTTCCCGCTGTTCACACACAGCAAGCATAGGACAACAACCAATCTCATAACCAATAGCTTATAGTATGCCGTAACATTGATTTTTGATCGCGAAATCCATTCAACTGTACTGTGTTTATTTGAGAGGAGTTGTTGTACCATTATAAGAACAGAATGATAAAACTTTTCCAAAGACTGTCTGCTTATAGCAACCCTGGAAGTGGCCTGGACCTCACCTTGCTCAGAGATCAGCCACTCTACCAATGAAGATTTTGTAGTGAAAAAGAATCCCTTACACCGTGACACCAAAATCAGAAAGCGTTCAACAAGAGACAAGAAACAACCAGGGGAGATATAGTCACCTAGTCTGATCCAGTTCACATCATAGGTATCTTGTAATGCTTCATAGAATTTCTCAACTAATGTTAACTCCAAAGCTTCACTTGGAATATTACCTATAGTTCCACTGCTTGATGAAAAAACTTCCGGAGACTCAGAATTTTTGCTTCCACAAGCATTGCCTGATTGAGATTCTTCCGGCTTTGTCATTCTAATGAAGTTGAGAATTTTCATGAATGATTTCCATGATTCTGTCGGAACTCTTCCAACAATTTCCTCGTACAACTCTTCAGATAGTTTTCCAGAGGCAAGCCATACGACCATTACCCTTCCAATCTGTCCATAGCTCAGAATACCTCTGGTTTTAATATCTTGATGGATGAATTCTTGCAACACGTCACGGGAAAGTTCAGTTCTCCTGAGAGAAATCATATTCTCCATCAATGATAGTCGGGGGTCAAGGGGGAAGGCTTTCTCAAAGTACTTTGTAGATAAGGACAAGAAATGCCGTATTCTCCACTCAAAACTCTTAGAATCAAGGTCCTTGGACTCACTTAAAAATTTTGCTACCTCATATATATTTAGAAGACACATGCTTTGCCGGAAAAGAGACACTGAAGTTGCAGCCAACTTATAGATGGAGTCAAGAGTATCCAAAACCTTCAAACCAACAAAAAGTAATTCGGTATGCCAGTGATGTCGAGCGGCATAAATAAAATGCCGAGCATCAATAAATACCATCTTTTTGCACCGTCTGATGAAACTTTGGTGAATGTTTTTAACCCATTCAGCATCAGGATGCAACAGTGTGTATGTAACATTGAGATCATTCAGGTGCTGCCTAGCACCAAAGTAATTTAGGCAGAAATTACAATAGCCTTTATATTCACCAAAGTCTTCTACGTCAAGCCCTTGAAGAGATTCAAGAAGATCAAAGATAGTCTTCTTCCACAAATTCCAAAAGTAAAGCAGTGTTCTGACACTAACTTGGCTGCAAATAACCAATTCTTCGGAACACTGTATATTAGCTGATAAACTATCATCCCAAATATACTTTGCAGCATTATTTTCAAAATGAACATCCAATATTTTTCTAGAGCACAACATTTCACTGATTATACTTTCACATTTCTGAGATGCAATGAAAATGTGCTTCAAGCCAGACCAGTCACTTGACTCATTTGATAAAACTTTAACCAATGTGCATGTGGTTTCAAAGTTGGATCCAAGCCCCGCAAATGACATGGCCTTTTCCAAGAGTTCCTTCTTTTGGGGGAATGACTTCAGAGGCCAACCTTTACCTCCAGAGAACCATAGGGAGTTGGAGAGAACATAAAGAAGAACGAGAGAAGATGCTTTGTCAGAATACCCAGCCTTTCCTGTTATATCCGCTTCACGAAGAATATCACCTTCCAGCCGTGCAATTTCTGCAGCTTCTGGGAAGTTTCCCAATTCTTCTTCTAACAACAGCAGCTCATCAAGGCACCCTACAGATTTCAAGAAATTGCGTGTCATGACAATTGAAGGGAATGCTTTCACAAATTTCATCATGGAGCCTCTGTCATTGAGCTCAAAATAATTTAAAGCGCAATTTCCCAGGAACTCCTCCTCAATTTTGTCAATTTCACTTGCTCTTTTCCCCAATGTACTACACTGAGCAGCATCGTGCTTCCAGTACTCAACATACTGTAAACCCAAGCCAAAACATCTTCCTTTGGTGCAAACTGATAAGCACTCAGAGAAATGATTGCCTTTAGCATAAACTCTTGCAGCCTGCTCATAGCATCCAGCCAGTGCAAAACACTCGGCAGCTTTTACCAGTTCAGATTTTCCACACTTCTCCAAATAAATTTGTCCTGCAGATATGTTTAGCAGGTTAAAACATCAAAAAACGAAAATTTGTAGAGTAAAATTTAAATTAGGGATAAAATTATCAAAAAAATTTAATGCAAAGACTATCAAAATCATACATTCTCTCTCATACATACATACATACATACATACATACATACATATATATATATATATATATATATAAATATATATATCAAACCCATATAAAAATTCAAATCTACCAAAATGAGCGAAAATTTGTAAAGTAATTAAAATTTAAATTAGGAATAAAATTGTCAAAAAAATTTAATGTAACGACTATAAAAATCTAGCGTTCTCTCTTAATATAGTAGTAAAGTTATATATACACACACACACATATATACATATATATATAAATATCAAACCCATATAATTGTTCAAATTTACCAAAATGAGCGAAAATTTGTGAAGTAATTAAAATTTAAATTAGGAATAAATTATCAAAAAAATTTAATGTAAGGACTATCAAAATCTCGCGTTCTCTCTTATATATAGTAGTAAAGTTATATATATATAAAGTGATAATAACAGGATTTGGAGGGTAATTTTGTCATTTTACGACTTTATCCCAAGTTAAAATATGGTGGGATTATTTATACAACCCCTTAGATGGGATAAGTTATCCTGGTATTATTTGTTAATCCCGACATAAGTTATTTCGAATTTAGCAACCAAACATAGTATCAAAAAAATTATCCCACGACTATTATTTTATCCCAGGATTATATATTTTAATACCTAACACCAAACGACCCCTAAATGTGTTCATGGTAACACTTTGAAAATGTTACCTTCAGTGATGTCATTGATGACATCTATTGAGACAGTTTTTTTGCCTATAAAAAGAGCTCATCAGCTCCTTGTTTTGACACACCAAAACAAAGAATGAAGAGAAAAAAATAGTGAGGCATCACAGAGAGTCTAGTTTGTGAGGGAAAAATAGAGTGTGTGATTGATATTGTAGTGAGGTGGAAAAATCAAAAGAGAGCTATTTATTTTGAGTGTGTTGTAGTCTTCAGAGTATTTTACTCAAACCAGAAGTGTAAAATTTCTAACTATAGTGATATCAGTTGCTTCTATAGGCCAGTGGTTTTTTCGCTTACTGGTTTCCATGTAAAGTTCTTTGTGTCATTATCGCTCTTGTTGTTCTTGATAATTAACCGCATTATTGTTGTTTTCGTATTTATTGCTTTTATTACCTCAATATTATTATTGTGGTGGGGTTTATCCCTAACAACTGGTATCAGAGCACACGTTATGCTCATTCGCGAAAATAATTTTTTGCAGTTGGTTGTACTATACTCTATAAAATAAAATGTCCTAAGTAAAGCATGAGGTAGCAAAATTTAATAGTGATAGCAGTTTCTCAACATGGCCGAGAAGGATGAGGGATCGGCTCATCCAACAAGGATTACACAAGGCACTAAGTGGCAAATCCAAAAGGCCTGAATCCATGAAAACGGGGGATTGAGAAGAAATGGATGAAAAGGTTGCTAGTATAATCAGGTTGCACTTAACAGATAATGTGGTCAATAGCATCATCGATGAAGATAGGGCGTCTGATATTTGGACAAAGTTAAAAAATCTATATATGTACAAACCGCTGACAAATAAATTATACTCAACGAAGCAGTTGTACACCCTACATAT
>NC_061119.1:169530332-169601456 GCF_002878395.1 Capsicum annuum
TATTTAAATGTGCTTTTAATGGACTAATCACGACGCTAGCTAACCTCGGAGTAAAGAACGAGGAGAAAGAAAAAGCCATCATACTCCTGAACTCGTTGCCATCTTCTTATGATATATTAGTAACAACCACTTTACATGGTAAGGACTCTATTGAGCTGAAAGATGTCACATCAGCTCTACTACTTAATGAAAAGATGAGAAAGAAGCCTGACTGACAGACTCTCATCACAGAAAGTAGAGGCAGACGTCACCAAAGGAGTTCAAGTAGCTATGGTAGATCCGGAGGTTGTGGAAAGTCCTAGGTCCGATCTAAATCAAGAGCCAGAAATTGCTACAAATGAGATGAACCAAGTCACTTCAAAAAAGATTGTCCAAATCTAAAAAGAAGTAAAGGTGAAAGTAGTGGCCAGAAGAATGACGACAACAAAACTGCCACCGTGCAAAACAATGATAATGTTGTTCTTTTATAAATGAAGAAGAGCGTGCATGCACTTTGCAGGTTCAGAGTCGAAATGGGCGGTTGATACAGCAGCATCTATCATGCTACACCGGTAAGAGATATTTTCTGCGAATATGTAGCAGATGATTTCGGCATTGTGAAAATGGGTAATACAAGTTACTCAAAGATTGCGGGGATTGGAGACACTTTTATTTAGACAAATGTCGGATGCACATTGGTTCTAAAAGATGTGCACCATGTACCTGATTTGCGGTTGAACTTGATCTCGGGAAAGCAAAAATGGAGACTCACTAAGGGAGCATTGGTGATTGCAAAGGATTTGCCAGGACAAATGTAGAAATATGTCAAGGTTAATTAAACGCGGTTTGACAAGAGATTTCTGCAGATATGTGGCACAAAAGAATGGATCATATGAGCGAGAAAGGATTGGAGATTCGAGCTAAGAAATCACTCATCTCTTTTGCCAAAGGTACGATTGCAAAATCATGTGACTACTATTTATTTGGTAAGCAGCATAGTCTTATTTCAGAAATCGTCTGATAGAAAATTGAATATACTTGATCTTGAATATTCTGATATTTATGGTCAAATGAAAGTAGAATCAATAGGCGGTAACAAACATTTTGTTACTTTTATTGATGACCAAAGATCAGGTATTTCAAGTATTCCAAAAGTTTCATCCTCTGGTGGAAAAGGAGACGGGTCAAACGCCAAAATGTTTTCGCACTAACAATGGAGGTGAGTACACTTCAAGGGAATTTGAAGAGTATTGTTCAAGTCATGGATTCTGACATGAGAAGACCCCACAACACAACGGTGTAGCTGAGCGGACGAATCGCACCATTGTTGAGAAGGCAAGAAGCATGTCAGAATGGCTAAACTGCGTAAGTCATTCTAGGGTGAAGCAGTTCAGATGGCCTGTTACTTAATCAATCATAGTCCATCAGTTCCATTGGAGTTTGATATTCCAAAGAGAGTTTGGACCAATAAAGAGGTGTCATACTTACATCTAAAGGTGTTAGATTGCAGAGCTTCTGCACATGTACCGAAAGAGCAAAAAAGAGAACAAAGCTGGATGATAAATCAGTCCCTTGCATATTCATTGGATATGGAGATAAAGAGTTTAGGTACAAATTGTAGGATCCTGTAAAGAAGGTCTTCAGAAGTAGAGATGTAGTCTTTCGAGTAAGTGAATTCGAAATTGTTGATGATTTGTTAGAGAAGGAAGGTCAAGAAATAGAATGGTGTCGTCCCTAATGTTATTACCATTCCTTTTACTTTTGACCATCGCAGAAGTGCAGAAAGTAAAATCGATGAGGTTACTGAGCAGGGGAGCAACCTGATGAGATTGTCGAGCAGGGAGATCAACTTGGTGATTATGCTGAACAGGTGGAGTACCCTACACTTAAGGAAAAAAAAAGAATCTTAACCTCTGAGAAGATCACAAAGGCAAAGGGTAGAGTCATCCAAGTACCCTTCCTCAGAGTATGTCCTGATGAGGGGGAGCCAGAAAGTCTAAAGGAGGTGTTATTCCATCTAGAAAAGAACAAGTGGATGAAATTCATGCAAGAAAGAGGGAATCCCTGCAAAAAATGGCACATACAAATTGGTTGAACTTCCAAAAGGTAAAAGATCGCTTACGTGCAAATGGTTTTTAAACTCAAGAAAACTGGAAACAACAAGTTGGTCAAATACAAAGCATGATTGGTGGCTTTGAACAGAAGAAAGGTATTGGTTTTGATTGAATTTTCTCACCCATTGTCAAAATGACTTCTATTCGAATTATTTTGAGCTTAGTGGCTAGCCTAGATCTTGAAGTGGAGCAGTTGGATGTGAAAATCGCATTTCTTCACGGAGATTTAGAAGAAGATATCTATATGGAACAACCTGAAGGATTTGAAGCTGCTCGAAAGAAACACATGGTCTGTAAAATGAACAAGTCTTTATGGATTGAAGCAGGCACCAAGACAGTGGTACAAGAAGTTTGATTCATTCATGCAAAGTCAAACTTACATAGACTTATTCTGATCCATGTGTATACTTCAAAATATTTTTTGACAACAATTTTATTATTCTGTTATTGTATGTGGATGACATGTTGATTGTAGGATAAAATAAGGAGCTGATTGTCAAGTTGAAGGGAGATTTTTCTAAGTCATTTGGCATGAAGGACTTAGGCTCAACATAACAAATTCTAGGGATGAAGATTGTTCGAGAACGAAAAATCAAAAAGTTGAGGCCATCTCAGGTTAAGTACGTTTAACATTAAACGTATACTCGAACGCTTCAACATGAAGAGTGCTAAAACTATTAACACACCTCTTGCTGATCATCTGAAGTTAAGCCAAAGGATGTGTCCTACAACAAAGGTGGAGAAAGAGTATATGGTCAATATTCCTTATTTTCAGTAGTTGGGAGTTTGATGTATGCAATAGTGTGTACCAGACCGAATATTGCTCATGCAGTTGGTATCGTTAGCAAGTTCCTTGAAAATTCTGGAAAGGAACACTGGGAAGCAGTCAAGCGGATACTAAGGTACTAGAGAGGTACCACAAGAGATTGCTTGTGCTTTGGAGGATCTGATTCCAACCTTGAAGGTTTATACAGATGTTGATATGGTGGGTGACCTTGATCACAGAAAATCCACTACTAGATATTAGTTTACACTTTCAGGGAAGCTATATCATGGAAGTCGAAGTTGCAGAAGTGTCGCACTCTCTACAACTAAAGAAAAGTATGTTGCAGCTACTGAAGCTGGCAAGGAGATGGTATGGCTCAAGCGACTCCTTCAATAACTTGGATTGCAGCAAATGGAGTACGTTGTCTATTGTGACAGTCAAAGTGCAATAGACTTGAGCAAGAACTCCATGTACCATGCAAAAACAAAACACATTAATGTGAGGTACCATTAGATTAGTGAACAAATGGAAAATGAATTGTTCCAGATCAAAAAGATTCACGAGTAAAAATCCTACAGCATAGCTGACAAAGGTAGTGCTAAAAGACAAGTTCGAATTGTTAGAGCTCATTGAATTTTTTCATTTTAATATTTTTTAATATTTAATATAAATAAATAATTTCAATATTTAATATATTAATATAAATAATCTCATGGAGAGTTCGATCCTGGCTCAGGATGAACGCTGGCGGCATGCTTAACACATGCAAGTCGGACGGGAAACACGGGAAACGGTGTTTCCAGTGGCGAACGGGTGAGTAACGCGTAAGAACCTGCCCTTGGGAGGGGAACAGCTCTCTGAGAAAATGGGAATACCTCCTTCAGATGCATGGGTCTGGAGGGAGAGATTTGTTGGGTCCAGCCCCATAAATGAAGTTTGAAAATCATTCCATGATTTTATGGAATGTGTTTTTTCTTCCCATGGGCTAACAATATTCAAAGGTAATGGCTGCAAGTTGAAAATGAAGATTTGGAAGTTGGTAATTAAATGTATTCATGGTAATACTTTGAAAATGTTACCTTCTGTAATGTCATTGATGACATCTATTGAGACAGTTTTTTTGCCTATAAAGGAGCTCTTCAGCTACATGGTTTGACACACAAAAAACAGAGTGAAGAGAAAAAAAAAAGTGAGGCATCACAGAGAGTTTTGTAGTGAGGTGGAAAAATCAAAAGAGAGATAGTTCTTTTAAGTGTGTAGCAGTCTTCAGAGTATTTTGCACAGACTACAAGTGTAAAATTCTTTACTATAGTGATATCAGTTGCTCCTCTCGGCCAGTGATTTTTTACCTTATTTGGTTTCCACATAAAAATCTTGGAGTTATTATCACTCTTGTTGTTCATGTTGATTAACTGTATTACTATTGTTTTAATATTTATTACTTTTATTACCGAAATATTATTATTGTGGCGGGGTTTATCCCTAATAAGTATTTGATAAATAAAAATGAAAAAACATATTATAATAAAAACACTAGAAAAGTAAACAAATGATACTACAAAGAAAATGCCTAGCAAGGAAGAAACTCTAGAGAAAGTAAACACCGAATGTTACCTGCCCGTTTATACTCCTTTAAATCTAAAAAACATTCCGCTGCCGACTCAAACCTTCCAATGGAGTCAAAAATTTCAGCCGCCTCGCGTAGGTATGTGCAAGCCTCTTTGGGATTCGAATCAGATATTCGATCAGCAGCTGCCCTGAATCCGGCTGCCTTCGCCCTTTTCTCCCAATTCCTTTCTCCTGCTTTCTCAAAGCACATGATTGCCATCTCATAGTTCTTTTCCCAGAAAAGCTGCATGATAACATCAAAGCACTTTATCAGGACCAATTAATGCTCATAGAAACATATAGCAACACAAGAATGAAATTTGAAAGACGAGTTTGTTAATAGAAATAAGATGAAGAATATCAACTTGACCTTCACTCCTCTTGACTTCCACTCCTCGGGAGTGCTAGAAGTTTGCATTGCTTGTGCAAGTGAATCATCAATAACCCTTGTTTCCACTAGGCATAACCTTCTCCAGTAATCAAACATAGGCTTCGAAAATTCTTCTATACTCTCACAAATCCATAACCTTTGCCTTGTTCGAGTGATAGCAACATAAAGCTGTTTAAGTTCAGAACACAATAGACTATGTCGTTCTTCACAAAAAGATGGGAAGGATGTAACTTCTACACCATGTATTTTCATGAACTCATACACCACTCTCCACTGATTTCTAAGGGGCGATGACCCAAAAAAATTATACAGCAGTACATCCTACAAAAGATCAAAGAAAGAAATAAGATGATGAAGGAGAATTCAACAGAAAGGAGAATAAGCCTTAGCAGAGGATGCAATCTAATCAGCACGTTTTTCCTAAGTAGTTCGAACTCTTCACTTTCTATGCCGCACCCTTGTAGGATTATCCAAAAATACAATGCTATTGGAGAACCTGACACGCACCTGACATTTTTGAGGATTTCGAGCAATGTAGCATTTTACAGTGTTTGAGCTCTTTTACACATTCACAATATACTACTCTATCCAGGTCCATTCGCTCTTCATTTGCCTTGATGCACATGATCTAACAGGTTAACCAACCAATCTAACAAGTAGACTTCAATCCCCAGCCAATAAACGGCTATATGAATCTATTTTTGTTCTCTCTGCTTGGTCCATCTCATCCCAATTTTAAATAACAACTCTCTCAGCATCAACTTAAGCGTCCTACTTCGATTTTATTCCACTACTAAATAATTGCTCCCTATGTTTCAATCTATACTACTTGCTTTCCTTGGTAGATTGTTTCTAAAAGAACACCACTTTCTATATTAGTAGCTCTTTCATTCCAACATGGCATGTCAAAGAGCAATTTAATAGAACACAACTTGAGTTAAAAGACAACAAGATTCAAAAGTCTCTTACCTTTTTAAATTTTGAGCTCAATCAAACTAAGAAACATAAAATGAAATGGCGAGAGTATATGTTCAGGCACGTTATGGATCCCTTGAAACTATCAACAGGAGGTAAAGCTAGTTTCATACTTGAAATGTACTTCCAAAAGGAAGTAAATGCCCCATGTGCACGAAGCAGTTAAGAGGCTTATTAAAAACTAGCTAGGCTACAGAACAATATGTCGAAAATCATCAAAAAAGAAACAGAATTGATTGACACTAACAACTGAAATCCCAAGAATAATAATTGAGCAAATTTAGGACTTGCCTGGAATTCCAAACCCTTGCATTCAACAATAGTCAAAACAAGTGCTTGACTTCCAATATATCCAGAGATTTCCTTTCTCGCGGTTTCATCCCGCACTAAGATGACCTGCTCTGCACCAAAACCTATTATCTTTTCTCCAATACTCCCACTATTCCCAAAAATGGTTAGAATTGCATTTTCATCCGCTCCAGGCTTCAGCAACACAGGAGCCTCACCATAAATTAAACTTGTTTCCGGTTTCAAGAAATCAACCGAGTGAGGGAAATAATGACAAAGCAAATCAATTACACTCTGTGCTAGTTTGAGTACACCGGCATGTGTCCGGAAGTTTTGAAGCAACTGAAACACAGGAGATAAAAGTCCTTTGTCGTTTCTTCCAACAACTCCATCACCCTTAGAATCCATGACAAATTCAGTATAGAATAGATTCCTAATGTCTTCAAACCTAAAATCTATCCCCCTAGCAATTGTTTGTGCTGTATCACCAGAGAAAACAAATCCTTCTTCAACATTTTTACAAATATATTTGAACAAAGCTATCTGTCTCATTGTGAGATCTTGAACTTCATCAATATATACAAAATCTACCTTGTCACCATCGAGATGCTGATACTTTAGCCGATTATGAATATCATTAACTAAATCAGCTATATCATATTCACCCCTCTCCATCTTCATCTTTTCATAATCCTGAAAAATACCATATATTCTCTCTCTTTTTTCTGCACTAATTGAAGAGACTCGATGTTCAGACATTGAATTATAAGCCTCTTTGCTGAGTTTCCCATCATGAAAATCCCCTGCTTTTAACCCTCCTTTTATATGAGAAAGAATTTCAGTAAACACCCTTGAATGATCAAGATTTTTGGTCAACTGAGTACTGAAGTGAGGCCAATACAAGCTACAGAAGCGGTCATAGTTGACTTCCTTCTCTCTTATGAAGGATCTCAGCGCAGCTGACAACAAACTTCTATCTTCAAACAGTTCCGACTTCAAAAGGAACCTATTAAAGTAGGACGATCCTATGGTTCCGTCAAGCATCAATAAGAACTTGTGAAATGTGATCACAAGAGGGTATTTCATGAACGGAATGCCAACAAACGAGTTTGGTATATCTCTAAACTGTGTCGTCCCGTCCAAATCATCAATTTCAAGCAAACTGCTTTCCGCTGCGAAACTTCCACCACAAGCAAAGCTGCAAATTTAAGAATGCACACCAAAACAACATACAAAAAAATGTGAAAACAAACGTCTCCCTCAGCACCAAATCTTTTAAACTGATTCCTAAATTGTCAAATTTATGGAAAGAGTTGCTATCATGTGAATACCTTAACTACCTGCAATCTTACGTTACTAGTTTATAGATCTGAAGAAAACTCAGAAATGCATACCATGTTAGTAAATGTTAAGAACAAGGACTTTTCTAGGTTGCCAATTTCTTCCTGGCAATAAAAGATTTAGGAAGGTA
The DNA here is from genome assembly GCF_002878395.1 of Capsicum annuum. Lineage (NCBI taxonomy): Eukaryota > Viridiplantae > Streptophyta > Magnoliopsida > Solanales > Solanaceae > Capsicum > Capsicum annuum. Next base: position 169,537,925 of record NC_061119.1, read on the forward strand.
AAGTAGCAGAAGATGTTCAAAAAATAAAAGATAGCATCAAAAAATAAAAGGTGGCACTGAGTAATCATATGTCTTGAAATATTACGAGCAACTGTCACCATTTGCTGAATTCATACAGCGTAAATGAACTAACAGCTGCTCATAGGTCACATCATTTTTTCATTCAGTCATACTACTGTTCGTCCATCTTTCGGCCTTAGATTTATCAATTCATTTGGGAAGAATGTTATAGATCAACTGAACTTCATTTCAAACATCAACAGCTATGGTGACCAGCTCTCATTAGACATACACAAAAACAGAACAAGCAAGCATATAACTAATTGTTACCAATTTTTTAAATAACCTAGAAATCACCGATGGCCAATGGCGCACAGAGTGAGTGAAATTCGGTGGAGTCGGTGGAGAAAGGACTGTTCTCCACCCTTCTTATACATAAAGACCAGGCCTTTGTGTACCCCTGATATGCCACTAGATTACATCAGACTTTGTGCGCTCTTACCCCTAGACCAAAGCCCTAAAGCTATACCTAAATGGCCCATAATTGTTAGTAAATACGATCCAACGAAGATTATTTAAGAAAATTTAACACCAACATCATTTATAGTTTAATTATTTGAGCACCTAACTTGCATCTTCCAACCAATAGAGGTACCTGACAGCTTCTCCAACCAATATAGATAGGAAAAGATCACCTCACTTTGTTGCCCAAGGAATTTACCTAGCATTTCCTGATCTTTATTCTATCCTCATTGACCGCTAAGTCACACATTTGAGAACCTATCTGAATTCTGATTATCCTTTCTCAATGTGTAATAAATTTTAAACACACACTGTTATTTTAGAACAAACCACCCGCACCCAAAACAAGAACACTGAAACCACATTTGTTCAAGGTTTCATTAGTCACCTAGGATCAAACATGCAATTTACTAAAGCAAGCACCCCCAGTAAACTCTCCAAAACAAGATTAGATCTCACCTTTTTAACTGAGAAATCTGCTGTTTCACGGCATAACAAAGTTTCGGACTAACTGTTACAAAAAGTTGGTGCAAGGTTTCCCTGCTAGCCTCTCCTACACATTGAAAATCCTCATTTACTTCTCCTTCACATTGATTTACTACTTTCTTCCCTGCTTTATTTAATCCTTCAACAGAATTGTGATGTTGTTGCTCCTTTTGCAATAGCTTCATGGTCAAAACTGTTGTTTTTCCTGTGCCTGACCTACCAAGGATGAAACTGCTTCTACTAAACTGGATTATCTCCCTCTCTTCATTAGTAACTTCGAAAGGGAGCTCTAATGCTTCACCATGGTGATCAGAGAGCAAATGACTGATAACACCAGTTGATAATGAGTAGAACTTCATTAATAACAAGCTTTCACTGACTCTTGAATTTTCAACGTGACTTCTACCATCAATTGCACCAGTTGATTCATGATCCAATTCGTTCCTATTAGTTATGCTTTTATACTGACAGATATCACGAGAAAGCTTCCAAATCTTTGGAACCTCCAAGTCCCTGTACAAAAGTGGAACTGTTAAAATATAATTTTCAACAAGCAATTGAAGTCCATCAATCAAACTTAGCACAACTGAACCAGTTTACCCTTCAAGACACTTCTCCTTGCAAAGACTGATGAACTCATCAGTGTACATTGAACATATGTTATCAAGACGTTTCAACAACTTTCCAACCTCCTCCAAGGGCAATATATCCCAAACCCTCAGCACCTGAGTATAGGTAGATTCTTTCTGAATATCAATAGAGCAAACAGCATACCTCCCTTCAACCTTGAATTGTTTTACACTATGAGATGAGCTCCCAGAAAATGAATTCACATTCTTTCTCTTGGGACGCCATCCACTAGCCAGCTTAACCAGAAGATTTATCACAGACTTCTTCAAGCGGGAGGATGATAGCTTTCCAAATGATTTTCTAAAATTGTCACTGAAAAGTACCTGAGCAACCATGTGGAAGACAATACACCAAGATGGCCAAGTTCATATGTACAGGAACTAAAAGGACATAAGTGTGCCAAATAAAACTGACCAAAGTTTTAACACCTTCAATGATTGAAGCCAACAGTAAGAAAAGACAAAAAAATATAAACTGGACAAAGATGTTTGCATAGACCATAGCTGATGTAAGTAGAACATATAAAACATAGAATTACAGGTGCACCGGGAGGAAGAATCCTCCTAATACTAATGCAAGACGCTACTTTAGAAGTGAAACATATTTTTTCCAAATACAGAAGTGAACCATAAGAAAGACAACATGCATAACCCATTAATATATCAACATTCTACATGAACAAACAATAATAAGTGACTTGAGCCACCTATGACAATACAAGTAGGTATAGCAATTCAAAAATGAAATATTTTATCCTTGGTTAAAAACTTGAGGATGAGTATGAAAATCAACTATTAACTTTCTTCACATAGCAATAAATAACTTTGAGCAACATAGAAGAAGTATGTATTCTTTTCACAGAAATAAGCCCTAAAAGACTACCTCGACTTTGATATAGAAGAAAAATAACAAGAAACGTAAAAAAGGAGTGTTGCAGACCAAACACTCAAGTGTTTGAATGTACATGGAGCCATAACTTCATTATCGTTGGACATTAACTGACCTATGCCATATTAAACTACAACGTTATATTTAAAAAAAAAGAATTAACGTGAAAAGCCAAATGCACCTTTGGACTATATCTCTGTGAGTGATACTGTCTGATACAATTCTAAATTTTACAAAGCAAGAGAACTAAAGCACAAGATGTACCTTCCATCTTTGATATTTGAACAGAATACTATCCGCATTAAGTAAATCATCCATCTGATCATATTCCTTCTTAACATCTAAAATTGTTGCCTTCATGTCATTGTCTTCCTCAGCATGAAAGAAGCACTCACGATCCTTCGCATCTAGAACTAATGCTTCCCAGACAGATTTGCTCTCAAGTAATGTTCGCTCATTGCCAAGAATCCATAGACAGTGCCTAAAAGAATTAAACTCTGAGAGCCAGCTTAGAAGAATAAAGATCCAAAAATGGTGAAACATAGAAAAAGATCGATACATACCGAGCCCTGGTCAAAGCAACATTAGTCCTTTGAAGACTAGACAAAAAACCAATTGACCCGCCCGAATTAGATCTTACAGTAGATATTATTATGATGTCTTCCTCCCCTCCCTGAAATCCATCTACCGACTTCACCTTAACTTCAAAATCCTCAAGGTCATCATACCTCCGACCAAGTTTACCTTGTATGGCCAAAACTTGTGCAGCATAAGGTGATATAACCCCAATGTTGAGTTTCGTCCTGGAGCCACTCCAAGCTGGAAACAGCACATACAAGAAGATAAAAAATACTAAAATAAAAAATGGAAAAGCCGTTTAAGCGACAAAGCACCTCCCATCTATGCAAACCCACTTAAACATTAATCAAGAAAGCTCCAACTTAATATTTGTAAGAGTGCAGTCATCACAAGGAAACACAAATAAAGTTGTGTGTATCATTCAATCAAGTTTCCAAGTGGAGATTTTGTCCTGAAAGACTTAAGGACACAGCCCAAGCATAAACCTTGGGTCATTTGGTGTTCTTCATTAAAGATTCTTGCACAATCATTGCAGATCATGAGATTATTAAGGCAAAAAAGACGAGAATTTCAGGAAAATTTCTAACAAAAGATTGAAGGTTTTCATAATAAGAGTATACCTTTAAACAAGTTATGCACTATCTTCATCACTAAAGCCACCTCAACCACATTTCTTCGACTATGTCCAACATCATCCATTTCTTCTTTCCCCAATGGAACATTTATAAAGGAATATGGGCCAAAACACCTTCCTGGAAGATATCTTTTCTCATACGTTTTATGCTTTACATCAGGGGCATCACGAATTTGCTTACTGTAGAAAGTTGAATTTGGAAATTCGCTAATTGATGGATGCATCCGGTACTGTATGTTAAGCAAGTGTTTAGAATGACCGAGCAAAGTGAGTCTTTCAAAAAGGCTCCTTCCAAAGCCAGCATTTTCAGAAACCTGTTTAAGAGTAACAGATTTGTGTAAGGAAAAATATTGTGGACAAGATATCAGTAGCACTTGCAATTCCTTTTAAACTGAATGCACGAAAAGGCAGCAAACTTACTTGACTCTTAACTGCTGCGGGCAGTTGACACTCATCGCCCACCAAAACAGTATGCCTCAGATCTGGAAGTTGAAAGGGTATGACAGATTCACACTCCTTCAATTGCGCGGCTTCATCAACGACTAATAAGTCAAATGGCTTCATATCCAGAGAATGAAGCTTATACGAACTAGAAGCAGTGCAGAATACCAAGGAAGCCTTTTGTATACAGAACTCACTAATCAACTCCTTACTCATTGCTCTAGGGAGACTCAGTTCTCTGAGAGATTGGCAAACATCTTTAAGAACAACAAGGCACTGGCTTCTTAAACAAGGTAAGGACAACTCACCAACATATGTGTCGGAAGAGACCTCGATTGCTTGTTGACATGCAAAGAGCTCCTTCAATTCTTGAGATCCAACATTCTCTTGAAATAGCATTCCCTCCAAACAATCAAGTAGGGAGATAAGGCGTACCATTTTGTCAAAATTCTCTTCCCGAATAAAACACAAAGGTAGATGAGTACAGAATACAATCATGCATCTTCTCAGAGATGAAGCGGTAGACTTGAACCGGGATCTAGCGAAATCAATCAATGAGCGGATTTTTTCTTTTTCGTTCCGAGCTTCTTCTTGATCTGTAAGTTCCTTCAGTTTGATCAACTCATTCTCAACATATATGTCGTACTCAGAAACACAATCTTCAAGAAACCCGCATGTGGAACTTATATAGTGTTTCCAACCAGTCACTGGTCCCAAACACTCCACCAGCCTATCAACACGATAATCAAGGTAAATATCCTCAATATCTTCACCAACTTTTAGCCGGTCCTTATTCCCAAACAAGAGAATGTCACCCAGAGGACAAACAATATCCATTTCAGCAGCAGGATTTTCAGATGACTCCCTGATCAGTTTAATCAGCCGTGAAGCTACTTGTGTTAATGCAACATTTGTTGGGGCACAAGTTAGAGTTCTATACTTCATTTTCAATAGAATGAAGAGCATGACACTCGTTGTCTTAGTCTTTCCTGTACCAGGTGGTCCCCATATGAGTTCAACTGAAGGCTCGTGGTGACACTTCAATGAATCAAGAGAGGTCAAGATTGCATTAGCCTGGGAATCATTCAGCTTAGACAACAGATTGCTAACAAATTCTCCAGCTGACGCATCATTAATAGATGTAGAACAAACGTCATGTTTACCCTCACCCTGTTTCTGCAGACAAACAAATGCCTTTTCATTCTCAAAATGAACCAAGTGAAACAGATGTTGAAATAGGAAAATACAAACATACAGTCCAAAACCGTATGTACGCAATAAGGGAAGAAAACGGCCTTCAAGGCTGCACTTAGAAAAAAGAGCATGTTTCAGTTTTTTTTCCCAAGATTGATAAGGAACACATAGTTTTTCTTTTTAAGGTCCGAAAAAAAAGTACAGATATTAAGTTATCAAAACCATACAATGAGTAGTAGAGTTCTGTGTCAATATCGTGGTGGCTTAGACAACTGTGGGGGGGAGTACTAGGTTATGTATATTCGATGGATAAACCGGAGAGGTGACTATCTCAGCGAGTACGCATACAGTAAAGTACATACTGTTTTGAACTGCTTAAGAGCACATAGAGCATTGTTTTTCATTGTTTAAGAGTGCATATTTTCTAAAATAAAGAGTAAAGGTTTAGAAAGAGGAGAAATCCAAGAAAGGTCAGTCATTTCCGACCCAAGAAACCAATCAATCTATACACTAAAAAGGTCTTGGTATAGAATATTTCTCAGACCAAAACACAAATTTGTATCTAACCATCAATAAAAAGATGAAACATCGAAGATATGATATCATACAACTGTTGTAAATCGAAGAAGTATAATATTACTTAGCATTACAGTAATGTCATCACAAGCAACACGTAACTTTGTCAAACACTCATACGCTGCCAAATTTGTCTTTCATTTCTAAAAAGAATGCTAACGTCTTCTCTATTATGTATTATTCCTGTCACGTTTGAGCAACAAGGCCATCACATGCTAACTTGAAATGTAATCTCATTAATCACTTCACACCAAAGAGGCATTTAACGAGTACAAATGTAAGGTACTTTATTATTGCAGCCAAATATAAGAACCTATGTTGCTCGGACTCTCTAAAAAAGTTGCCACGCCCATGCTAGATCCTTGAGAATGCACTACCCTTGGAAGATCGAACACAAACCCAGCAGCATTTGAAGAATACAAGCAATATAAACCAAAATCAGGGATATTACATTTGTTGTTGATTATGAATATACTAAATACACAAAAAGGCCGGGAGTCTCCGGATGATGCTTCTAAGAGGAAGTAAATCAGCATGATTACTTACCTCATGCCCACTAAACAGAACATTCTCAAGGATGTTCAAATTCTTTCTCATTCCCAGTGCACGCCATATTCTCTTATTCGGTAGCATATTTACCAAAAACACTATATAAAAGGATTTTTGCGCTCCCTGAGAAATCTCAATATCTCTAGTAACTTTGACTTTGAAACTAGTGGATGCATTTAAATCATCATTCTCATCGTCATTAATGCTAGTTACAGATGCAAATGTCCAATTCCATCCGAGTCGTTGCAAGTCAGAAGGAGTTTCTGGTTTAGCATCTGAGATAATGACAATATCTCCAGGCAAAGTTCGATAACGCTCCTTTCCATCACCAACTAAATTCCTCCAATAGTCAACCTTAACATTGAAACATAGTGATCCGGGTGGTTTCTCATCAAAGGAGATCAATTCACCAAAAGGTGCTTTGTCTATGACTTCCAAAGACGCAGCAATATCTGCTCGTGTTTCTTCGAGTAAAGGGAAAGCAAATGACCCAAGGTAATGATCCACTGACTCAAACGATTCTGGAATCTTCTCCACCTGCAAAAAAGGAAACTTTCAATTAAATAAGAAACAAGTAACTCATTTTGGCACTGTGGGAGCCATGCATTCCATTATATAGTTGGTAGCAATAATAGATATCTTCTTTAAGGCCAAGATGCTTTGACAAATATACTACTTACATGGGCATGAAAAAGCAACTTATTTTTCCTTCAAAGATCCACAGCAATCAAATCTTTCAAAGCGGAAAGGGAACTTTAAGAGTTAGAAACATTCAGGGTGTGCTAGGTATGGAGAAACAGTTTTTCAATTTTTTCAAGCTTGGTTACATTTTCACTAGAAAAACAAGTTCCTTAAAAATGGAAAATGACTTCCTAGTGGAACTAGGAAAACAAGTTCCGCAACTGACATTCCACACTAATTGCTTCCTCCCCACAACCTACACCACGTCCACCCTTCATAGCCCCCATCCCCACCTAATCTCCTCTCTTCTGTTTGCCTAGATTATATACAAAATCTCTTGAAATAATATTTTCTACTTACTTACCAAACATAACAAAATAATAAGCAAGAAAATCACCTATTTCTAGGAAAAACATGTCCCAAAGAATATTGTACTTCATACCAAACACACCCTTATAGGAAGATAATCAAGAAAATAGATAAGAACAGTATTCAGTTCTTAGATCTTAGATTTTTTTTTCTAATTCTATAAAGATTGTTTAGTGATATTTTTGGAAAAACATTTTCTCTAGATAAACAAGTTACTTAAAAAAGAGGAAAACGACTTCCTTAGTGGAAATAGGAAAATAAGTTCCGTAAGTGGCATTCCACACTAATGGTCTCCTCCACACACAACTTACCCCACACACCCACCCTCCATGGCCCCGTGGCCACCACCCCCACACCTTACCTCCATTCTCCATGGTGTATGCCTAGATTATATACAAACACTTTTGAAACACTATTTCTACAAATATACCAAACATCATAAAATAAGTAAAAGGCCACTTATTTCTCAGAAAAAAAAAATACCAAAAACATATCTCCGTGGAAAACATTTTCCTTCTTACCAAGCACACCCTTCGAGAAAAAATAATGAAGAAATATTCAGTTCTTACACATCTTGAATGATATTTCTCTCTATCCTTTCTTTTCAGCAAATCATTGCATGTGTAACAAAACTATCAAAGATAAAGAAAGTCATAGGGAAAAAGATGCCTTCAGAGTACAAAGAAATTAGATATGAATGCAACTTCATAAGAGATTTATAACACGTAGGGAAAATCCTTCTTTCAAAATTGAAAACAAAATATTATTGTGCAAAACATCAAACAACAACTACAACATACCTAATATAATCCCACAAGTGAGGTCGGGATAAAGTATACACAGACTTACCTTTACAACAAGAAACTAGAGACGTTGTTTTCACAAAACCCTCAGCTCAAGTAATGCAAAACACCAAACATGCAGCATTTTCAATAATTTTGACAATTAAGGTTCCCAATCACTACATAGGATACCAAAATGCACAAAACTTTTAGATCATTGGATCCTAACAGTAATATAATATACAGTCAATAAAGTGGAAATCAAAAACAAAACATTCTCTCTGTCACTCTTTAGTGAAATAAACACAAAAGCCAAAATAAGTAGAGTATCCAAAAAGACATGAAAAAATGTAAGTACCTGATTTTGATATAGAGTGTCATCAAGAATATCATGGATAGACCAAGAGAAGACCAAATCAATGAAGTCATCTTTTGGTCCTCCTCTCTTTTTCCTAGAACTACAACTTCCTTCCATCCTCTGATCACCAAAAATATACACAATATATAAATGTCACTTCACTCCAAACTGCTGCATGCAGGAAAAGCATGAAATTAAATTTTGTACCCAAATACAAATACTAAAAGGACAAGCAAAGATGGATTACTTCATTATGAAGTAAATAATAAAACAAGATACATCAATAATATGTACGTGCCAGTAAAAAGCTAGGAATACAGCAAAGAAAACAGGACTCTTTGTACGACAAAGAGAAAAGGTGCTAGCTAGATGTGTGTACGTTATTGGGAAACTAAAGGGGCCGTCTTTTCATCTTTCAAGGAAAGAAGTTTCTATGAACCAACTTTTAGTCTTTTGATTCGTGGACTAAAAGTCGTTCCGACAGACCGAGACCACAGTCATGATTTAAGTAGCCATATAAATTATTATTTTTTTATGAAAAATTATTTTATTTTAATAAAAAAAAAGTAAAAATACATTTGGTTAGTCCATGAATTTCCAACTCCAAATAAATTATTTTAAAAAGTGAAAATAAGTTTTTACTTGTTTTCACTTTATTCACTTATACATCTCTCACAAAATTTTACAAAAAAATTTAATTTATATTCATAATCAAGTACAACTTCAACTTTAACTTAAAAAAAAAAAAAAAATTCATAATCAAATGGATTTATTCACATGCTACGCATCCCTTCACTTTGACTTCTCATCTCGACTTGTCACCACATTAAGAAAACAAATATTAATATAATTGTTTTATCATAATATTTTAATTAATTAATGGCTATTATTTTTAAAATTAATTTGAAAAATAAGCAATTAAATTAGTATACTTAAGACTATAGAAATTAGTATACTTAAGACTATAATTATAATAATAACAATATTTTTTCAAAATTACAATTTATAGCAAGAGTAATATTATTTTGCCCATAAATTTCAAACACGCGTGTTTTACTCCCTCTTTCCTATTTACCTCTCTCTTATTTTCACTCCATTATTTTACCTCTTTCCTATTTTCACATCATTACTTTACCTCTTTCCTATTTTCACTCCATTACTTTGCTCCTTCAAAAAAGACGTTTTGCAGGTAGTTTTCAACAACAAAAATCAAATCAACTGAAGATTTTTATCTTCATGAGTTTCGAAAATTCAAAATAAATCATCAATGGTATTACAGGTATTGAATCAAAATATTATTTTCGTATATCAATTCCAGCAACTTAAAATGATTTAATGTTGTTTGATATCGTTTTTATGTCTTTAATCATTTTTTCGTCAATTTTTTTTCAGCAAATAGTTTTTTGAATATTTGGTATATGAATTTTAAAAAATAAAGGCGACTGTACTATTTCATCGAATTAGATGAAAATCGAACTGGTCGAGTTATTGTTTGTTCATACTCAATTTGATATGTTAAATAGTAATAAGTTTTTCGAATTCCATCGAATTGTATAGTCGATTAATCTGTTTGTATATTCAGAATAGTGAAATTGTAGTCTACTGATTTTTAGTTGTATATATTATTTGTGTTTGTACATGTTGATTGTGTTTGTATATCTTAATGTGTAAATGAATATTATCAATTTATTCGTTTATTGTAATTTTTTGTATATTTTCTATGAATTTATGTATTTTAGAAATAAATTGTATATTATGTTAGTATTTGTATAATTAGAATTATGTTGTATATTTTGATTGCAGTTTTGACTTAATGATTATATGTGTAATTAAAATTATTGTATTTTTTAATTTATAATTTTTATAACATTTTTTATGTGAAGGATTGGCAATGGGAATTATTCCTATTCTTGTGAAGTACTCTAAGAGATGACCATATGAACAACATTATGAAGAATATATCACTGATGCTATGTTCTTGAGTACGAATGCATCCAGTAGAGCAAAGCAAACTCATATACATAATGACATGGATTTTAAGGTGTATTCATATCTTTGTTTGAAAAATACATATACAAATACCGATTTGTATTAGTAATTACAATTAACTACTTAATTTTATTTGTATTTGCTAAATATGTGATCATTACATGCGATTATCTATATGTATATGTTAAATACATATACAGTTTTCTATATGTATTTGTAATTTATGTTTGAAGTAATACTAAAGAACTGAAAAGTACACATATTATACAATAATTGAAAACAAGATAAAATATGAAACATAAAACTAAAGTCAAAATCTTCCATTCAATTTAATATAGTATGAATCTCCAAAATACAATAACATAACATAACTGTCAAATACTATGACACTACATCACTATCAACGTAGAGATGAATTTTATCAAATTTAAAATACAAGAAAATCATGTATGTTTCCTGTAGAAAATTTAAAATGGTTCTTGCTATTCAAGACTACACAAGCATGTAGACATGGTATCTCGTTCAATTGAAATACATGATCAAATTTTTTTTCTTAAGGCAAATAATAAAATGTTTCTCTTTGTCATGTATTGTCTAGATATACTTTGTGACTGGTACAACCTCAAATTTTTCAAAGAAAATTAGTTAAAAAAACTCAAATTTAGTTGGATATTAGTATTTTCAATTCTGTATATGTATTTTTCAGTTCTACATATGTATTTATAGGTCTTTATACGTATTTTTCAGCTCTTTTATGTTTGTATAAGTATTTTATGCACAACTATACATATATCTTACATAATACATATGAAAATACATTTTTTATTGGAGTCAAACACATATATAAATATAAGTAATACTCCCTCCATTTAAAAAAGAATGATCTACTTTCCTTTTTAGTCTGTTTAAAAAAGATTGATATCTTTCCGTTTTTTTACAATACTTTAATTCCAACTTTCCACATGGCATGTTTAGGACCATAAGATTAAAGGGCGTTTCGGTACATTTGACATAACTTTAATTTAAAGCAACAAGATTCAAAAGTCTTCTTTATTTCTTAAACTTTGTGTCAAGTCAAAGTAGGTCATTTTTTTAAACGGAGGGAGTAATATATAGTAATTACAAATGTATATAAGATAATTAAATATATTTTGGCATACTGTCACACGTGTACACTCTTATTTATTCTATTGGAGTATTTCTTGAAATACAAATGCCAAAATAAAATACAATTACATTTATTAAATATACAAATGCAACTACAACACAACATACAATTACAAATGTAACTATACCATACAACATACAATTAAGGTAAATGCATATCAAGATAAATAGTATAATTATTTTATACTATTTTAAGATATGCATTTGTATTTTTTGTTTAAAATGACTATGGTATGTATTTGTATATGTATTTGTAAATACATATAAGTTTATATATGTATGTTTTATATGGTAATATACACTTTGGACCAGATATGTATTCTGAAAATACATGTGCAGGGATATATGTATTTGTTGTAATGTAATATGTATGATGTAATAGAAAACATATGCATATTATGTATTTTGTAGTATTTTTTTTTTGTGAGAAGTACATGTAATATAGATTTATGTCATTTTTTTGGTCTATACTTGCCACGTGATCAAATATTCATGGCAAGAGTACTTTCAAAATTTGCACCACATATATAATGTCGCATGGTCAATGATATTGAAGAACATATTAAGGCAATGTTATCAAAGGAGCAGTACAAGATTTTTCATCATAAGAATATTATGTCTATATCATGAAGAAGAAATGTGTAGTTCAAGCGCAGTTAGGCAAATGTATTATATCACTTTTTGTTATAGAAATTTTGTGTCCTATATATTTATATATACATATGAGTCAGATATGTATTTCTGTAAATACATATACAGATATATATGTATATTTTATACTATAAATACATACGCAAATCTATATGTCTGTGTATTTTATATATTTTTTGAATATATATATCTGTGATATAGATATGTGTCTTTTAAAAATAAAAGTAAGAGATAGAAGGGTAAAAAAAATAAAAATAGTAAGAAAAAAAAAAGAAAAATTCAAAAAAACAAGTGAAAAATGAAAAAAAAAATGAGATAAAAGCTAAAAATATAAGTGTAAAAATAAAAGAAAAAAATAAATAAAAATAGAAAAAATAAGAAGAAAACGAAAATAGGAAAAGAAAAAAATATATGAGAAAGAAAAAAAAAGAAAACGGAAAAGAATAAAATAAAGAAAAAACACGAAAAATGATTAAAAAAAGAAGAGAAATAGAAGAGTCATATAAGGAAAATAAATATTTATAATTATAAGTGGCATGAATTAAAGGACGGTTACTTATTTTATTTAACTTTAACTGATAGGAGTTAAAATAGGAACTATTATTCAATTTGTATATGTATTTATACAACAACATTTTACTTAAATACAAAAAAATAAAAAATAAAAATCGAAAAAAAGAAGAAGAAAACAAAAATAAGAAAAGAAAAAGAAAAATATGAGAAAGCAAAAAAAAATGAAAAAGAAAAAAATAAAGAAAAAAAATGAAAAAGATAAAAAAAGAAGAGATATAGAAGAGTGAAAATAAAGTGGAAAGAAAAAAAAGAAAAAGAAATCAAAATAAAACAATAAAAAAAGAAACAAAAATAGGAAAACAACAACAACAACAAACTCAGTGTATTCCCGCCAAGTGGGGTCTGGGGAGGGTAGAGTGTACGCTGTCCATACCGCTACCTCCAGAAAAGTAGAGAGCTTGTTTCCGATAGACCCCCGGCTCAAGATAAAGAAAAATAGACCAAAGCGTAATTAAATAAGAAGCAAGATGGATGACATAACATTACAAGGAATAAGACACATAAAAATAGAAGTCACAATAATAAGAAATAAAATACATAAGCGCAATAGGAGAAAGAGACCCATGCCTGCCTGACCGGGCTCCTATCTTTGGACCCAATCCTAGGTTTACTAGCCCGACTCAACCTGAGCTCTTCTAACTACTTACTAAATCCACGCATACAACCTAGCATTTTACCCTTATCAGCGACCTCCACACCTTCCTATCTAGGGTCATGTCCTCAGTAAGCAGAAACTGCTCCATATCATGTCTAATCACTTCCCTCCAGTACTTCTTTGGCCTACCTCTCCTTCTTCTGAAACAAAAATAGGAAAGGAAAAAGAAAAATATGAGAGAAAAAGAAGAAATAAAAAACGAACAAGGATTAAAAAAAAGAGAAATAGAAGACTCATATAAGGGAAATGAATCTTTATAATTAAAAGTAGCATGAATTAAGGGACGGTTACTTCCCTTATTTAACTCTAACTGATGAGAGTTAAAATAAGAACTATTATTCAACTTGTATATGTATTATATAACAACATTTTACTTAAATACAAAATACAACATATTATTTTTCGTAATTATGAAATAGTTGCTATAAAAATTATAATTATAGCTGTTATGTTGCTACTTTTGAAATTTTTTCTATTTTTTTTTCTATCTCAAAATTAACAAGTTAAAGTAAAAATCCAATAAGAAAATTAATGACAAGTAATTTTGAATGGAGGGAGTAGATAGGACAAGAATTTTTGAATTAGCTTATTTTAAAGTGTTTTTAGTTTTTAAGATCTTTTTAAATTTTTGTGGTGTTTGAAAAAGCTAAAAAAATATTTTTAAGCACTCACTTTTAGTCAAAAAAGTGTAAAAATAATTCAAAAGCCAAAAGTTGGATATTACTCCCTACATTCAATAATATTTGTCACTATACTAACATTGTGTCCGACAAAATTTGTACAGTTTTAAAAATTAATGGATAATTTATCTATTTTACCTTTGTATTACATACTACTCCTCTGTTTAAAAAGAGTTATCCTTATTAACTTAACTACCCTTAAGAAATATTTGTTAGGAGCTTATGTTATCAAATTAGACTTATTAGTTATGCTTTGAAACATAAATTTGAATATATATACTTTATATAGTCATTTAATCTTAATGGTTGTATTGGAAAAACATAATAAAATTCTCCTAATTTTAAAAATGGGACAACAAAATTGAAACAAATATTTTTAGCAAGAGGGGTCAACTAAAATGAAACGGAGTGAGTATTCATTATCTAATGCATTGTTGCGAGTAAAATAAAAGGGCAGCCTGGTGCACTAAAGCTACCGCTATGCACGGTGTTCGGGGAAGGGCCCCACCACAAGGGTGTATCGTACGCAGCCTTACCTTGCATTTCTGCCAGAGACTGTTTTCATGGCTTGAACCCGTGACCTCCTGGTCACATGGCAGCAACTTTACCAGTTACTCCAAGGCTCCCCTTCACATTTTTGCAAGTAATAAATTAATTATATTCAAATGATGATATGATAAAATTACTTCTATTATTTATTGTTGGACGAAGGAAGTACTAACTTATGACTTTTAGCTTATAAGCTAGTGGAGTACTTTTTAAAAGTCCATCCAAACACCCTAAAAATCACACAGAATTTGGTAAAATAAAGTGGAATATTGAGTATTAATACTTCCTGTACTTAAATGCTTCGTCATTTTTTTCACACTTTTAAGAAAAACATTACTTCAAGAATAATTTGATTAAATTTGTCACGATTCAATTTCTCAGGTCATGAGAATACCTGTTTTAACCCACCTGTAGGTAAGTCAAATCCTAACTCAAAATGTATCTCTCTCTATATATATATATAGAGAGAGAGAGAGAAAGAAGAGGACAAATATATATATATATATATAAATTACTTATAAATATACCCCTTAGCAATAACGATGGATTAATCTGTAAATTCCTAGGGATCTGAAAAGTCTGAAGAATATGAAAAAAAGACAATTGTTATCTAGCTTAATGAACACACCTCATAGAAATATAAAATCAGTAAAAGAAATTCAGAATAATTTGTATAGTTTATACTTAGAGTATAAAAGACTAAATAATACAAAAGAAGATCCGAGAAGACTAGATAATTTAATCACCGTAATATCTGGTTTAGAGTACGAATTGATAAAGCATCTTAGGTCTAGAAATAATAATAAATAAAAAGACATCCTTTTGCTAACGATATACGATTCAAATATTGGCTTTTAAACGTAGAAATAAAAAAGAGGGCAGACAAGGTAGTAGAAGAAATAGTTTTGAGTAACTATCTAGACTTATTAGCAACTCTAGAAACATCACAATCACAATTTTTCAAAGGATATTTAAGTGAAATAATATGGGATTTACATGGACTTAGAATCGACATAACATATTACAATAGAAGGATAAGTTATCTAAAGAAACGGTGTGACCTAGTATATATTCCTTTAGGATAAAATTAAGTAAAAGAATATGAAAACGCATCCTTTTGCGAGACAAATACAAGGAGAATATAATTGATTATATAAAGAAATAAGACTAAGAAACGAAATTTTAAAAATAGAACAAATATTAATAAATCAAATAGAAATATTAGAAGTTATAGAATTATCAGAAGCCATTATAATCTCAGACCTTATAACATTAGTAAACTGTGTAGACCATATAAATTTGTTTAAGTGTAAATTAGAAAGTATTAAATACTGTATAGACTACAGAAATTATAGAATAAAGACCATTAGAAACCACTGTATTAGCAAAATACCTTTAGGATAAACAATAGTAGTATAAAAATTGATAATTTAAAGAAACTAGAATATTTAGATCTAACAATTCAAGCTGAAAAGAAATACAGACGTTTAAAAGACAGTTCTCTTATTAAATATAATTTTAACAACAGAGAACATATATTACATAGAGATAATCCACAATTAAATACTATTACAGACTTTATAATAAACCTAGGAGAAAAAGTTCAACAGGAAAATACGAAAATATTGAAAACTCTAGAGATATTAGAAGACCTGCAAAACAAGTAGAAGAAATTGTTTGGTAAAATAGAATTAAATTTTGATTTCCTAAAAAATCAACAAGCAGAATTAAATAAGAAATTCAAAGATTTAGTTAATAAAGACAAAGATAACATAGACAACACAGAAATAAATCTAGTACTACAAGAGGTACGAAAAGAAATTAACCCCGGACGTCACATGGTGCTTACAATCCCAAAGGACCACAAGCTAACCCATGTCTGGTACCTGCTGTGAGCACTGAATAATAATTTTGATAACATATGCTGAAATATAACTGAAATGCCATAAGGTCCTCAAAACACTTAAATAAATATTAAATACTGATAGTAATACTAAAAGAAAAAGTAAACATCTATCTGAATAGTCTAGTCTAAAAAGCCTCTACTGACCTGTTTGAATATGGAGTTGATGGGATAAGTCCCCAACTAACTCCAACTACTGAACATACTAAACTACTGAAAATGCTAAAACAATAACTCTGTCCTCAAAATATGAGGACTCACCACTGTAATCACTGTTGATAACCTGAACTGCTAAGTATGGTCAGGAGCTCGTGCGTCTGAACCTATGATATGAGACATCATAGCGTAAAAGAAAGAGTATGCGTCAGTACTTAAAATGTACTGGTATTCTAGATGAGGTGAGGTTGAAATGTATCCTCCCATATGCATGAACAATAGCTGACTGATTGATATAAACATAACTAAATGAGAGTACATGTATAACTGAAACTACTGTAAATACTGATTATGTAATACTGTGCATGTACATAAATATATATACTGTATTTGAGATCATACTGAAACTGAATACTGATTTTTGATAATTGAGTGACTGATATTTGTGATTACTGATAACTGTATTACTGATAGCTGAGTGACTATTTTTGACAGTCCTAATTTTATAGAACTGAACTGAGTTCTGAGACTGAATGCTGATTACTAAGTACTGAATACTGAAATTATAACTATGGGAGTGTTTATCTAAGTGACATACCCCGATATAAACTGACTTGGGGTCCAACCTCTGACCCCAGTTAGAAGGGTGTTACCACCTTACCATGAGATACTAACAAAACTAGGTCAACCCTAATCTAGCAGGAAGACTTGTGAAATGTGTATATGATTGCATCAACCATAGTCTGGCAAGAGGACGACTTACCCTACGCTGGCTACGTAATTCTGTAATGCAGGGGCTGCTACTAAGGGTCAAACCCTCTACTGGCAGGAATGCCCCAATCCCTAGGTTTTCTTGGTGCTGAATCCTACTCCCAACTGAATGGACATTGAGCTGATTATTAGACTGTACTAGGCTTGACTGAACTGATACTGTTCGTGTTCACTAACTAAACTAAACCGAGTTCACTGAGTTCTGCTAACTAAATGAGTACTACTATTCTTGACCTTGACTGGGACTAGTCTATAACTACTGCGACTAAGTAAACAACTAGATTTTAGGTAATAAATACCCCCAAGGCTCGATAACATTAATAGCAATACAACATAGCAATTCTTGAAAACATGACAATAGGTAATTGTTCATAATGCAAACACTGAAATATTTCATCAAGCACTTGAAAGTCATGAACTTGTATATGAATGAGAACACATGCTAACATGTCATAATTACACTATTCGATTCACATGGGCATTCTATCAAACACATGCAATGCAGCTTTAACATGAGAGTAATTTAAACATGTAGTAATAGCATGAGTTCAATACTGAGGTCACCAATGGATCACAAATACACAATTAACTCACTTAAGCATTTTGTCAAACGCTTAGGAGTCATAATCTGGTACTTGGGCATGAACAACATGTTAATGCATCATGACTACAACAACCAATTCACAATTCAAGGGTTTTGTCATGGGGATTACAACAAACATATACATGCTATCTTATATTCATGAAACTTGTAATTAAATCTTGAATTGAAACCCATACAACAACATAAACATGAAAACAACCCAATTGGTACATGTAAATCATGAAACTATTAAATTAAATTCTAGCTGTAGCAGTATTGGCCACTGGGTTGGCTTGAATGACAGCTGGGTGTTTATTCTAAGCTGCTACAGACTGATCTAGGGTGGTGAAAGTTGCTCTAAATTCTACGTGGGAAACATGCTCATTCAGGGGATCTTCTTGAATAGGCGAAGGTGCTGGTTGACTTCCAGTTCTTCTTCTGTTGGTCCTTTTGGAAGGCATGTTCTGTAAACGGAAGGGAAACTTGGATTAGACAGGTAGTTTAACTTGAGCTCATGCTCACTCGCATGACATGAATGCTGAAAAAAGGGAAACTTTTCCTAAAAATACCTCATAGCCTCTTGTCCATAAGTGTGGCGCGCTACACACCCATAGACAAGACTCTACTTGACACGGCTTGTAGACTCCCTAGGACTCTGTTGAACCTTAGGCTCTGATACCATGTTTGTTATGCCCTGAGTCTACACCCTGGATGTCACACGGTGTTTACAATCTCAAAGGGCCACAAGCTAACCTATGACTGGTACCTGCTGTGAGCACTGAATAATAATTCTGATAACATATGCGAAAATATAACTAAAATTCTATAAGGTCCTTAAAATACTAAAATAAATACTGAATACTGAATATAATACTGAAAGAAAAACTGAACATCTGTCTAAAATGGTCTAGTCCGAAAAGCCTCTATTGATCTATCTGAATGTGGAGTTGATGGGATAAGTCCCTAGCTAACTCTGACTACTAAACATACTGAACTACTAAAACAATAACTCTTTCCTCGAAATATGAGGACTCACCACTGTAATCGCTGCTGATAACCTGAACTGCTAAGTATGGTCAGGAACCTGTGTGCCTGAAACTATGATATGAGACATCATAGTGCAAAAAAAGAGTATGCATTAGTACTTTAAATATACTAGTATACTAGATGAGGTGAGGCTGAAATGTATGGGCTTATATGTATGAACAATAACTGAATGAATGATATGAACATAACTGAATAAGATTACATGTATAACTGAAACTACTGTAAATATTGATTATGCAATATTGTGCATGTACATACATATATATACTGTATCTGAGATCATACTAAAACTGAAAACTAATTTCTAATAACTGAGTGACTGATATCTGTGATTACTAATAACTATATTACTGATAGCTGAGTGACTGTTTCTGATAGTTTTAATTCTGTAGAACTGAACTGAGTTCTATACGGAGTTCTGAGACTGAATACTAATTACTGAATATGGAATACTAAAACTGTAACTGTAACTATGGGAGTGTTCATCTAACCGACATACCCCGATATAAACTGACTTGGGTTCTAACCTCTGACCCCAGTTGGAAGGGTGTTAGGACCTTACCACGGGATACTAATAAAACTGGGTCAACCTTAATCTGGTAGGAAAACTTGTGAAATATGTATATGATTGTGTCAACCATAGTCTAGCAGGAGGATGACTTACCCTACGCTGGCTACATAGTTCTGTAATGCAGGGACTGCTACTAAGGGTCAAACTCTCTACTGGCAGGAATGCCCCCATCCCTGGGTTAGCTCGGTCCTGAATCCTACTCCCAACTGAATAGACACTGAGCTAATTATTAGACTGTACTAGGCTTGACTGAACTGATACTATTTGTCTTGACTAACTAAACTGGACTGAGTTCACTGAGTTCTACTAACTGACTGAGTACTACTGTTCTTGACCTTGACTGGGTTTAGTCTATAATTACTGCGACTAAGTAAACAGCTAGATTTCGGGTAATAAATACCCCCACGTCTAGATAACTTCAATAGTAATACAATATAGCAATTCTTGAAAACATGGCAATAGTCAATTGTTCATAATGCAAGCACAAAGACATTTTTTCAAGCACTTAGAAGTCATGAACTTTTATATGAATGAGAACACATGCTAACATGTCATAATTACACTGTTCGATTCACATGGGCGTTATATCAAACACTTGCAAGGCATAGCTTTAGCATAAGAGTAATTTAAACATTTAGTAATAGCATGATTTCAATACTGAGGTCACCAATGGATCACAAATACATAATTAACTCACTTAAGCATTTTGTCAAACACTTAGGAGGCATAATTTAGTACTTGGGCATAAACAACATGTTAATGCATCATGACTACAATAACCAATTCACAATTCAAGGGTTTTGTCATGGGGATTACAACAATCACATACATGCTATCTTATTTTCATGAAACTTGCAGTTAAATCTTGAATTGAAACCCATACAACACCATAAACATAAAAACAACCCAATTGGTACATGTAAATCATGAAAATATTAACTTGAGATTTTAAACGGGTTCTTGAACTCCAAGGGTAGAAGGAAACCCAAGGATGAACACCTAACATACCTTGGTAATTAGATTCTTGAAAATCGTTGATGTGTTCTTAAAGCTTGGACTTGAAATTGAATGGCCTAGGGTTTTATCCTTAAGAGGTTTTGAGAGAAAGTAAGGGATTTTGCCCTTTGGATAAATTAATCTCGTGTTTTAGGGTTGAATAAAAGTGGGGAAATTGATTTAATTACCCCTCTGGATGCGGATTTTTAATTACAAAAAATTACACCCAGCGACGCGCAAACCGCCGCGCCGCATCGATGGGGTCAATGTGATGGCCGACGCGATACGTCGATATCACGTCGACTTACTGGAATTTGTATGCTTGAGGCTGGTGATAATATTGTCGATGTTATGGATGATGCAACGCATCGAAATCCAAAACTCACCCGAAGTGACCTTTTGACATCTCTGATCATGAATCAACTTAAAAATAATTTAAGGTTGTAAGGATAAAAAATAAGATCATTGAATTATGAAGGCTAAAAATAATTCTAAGTATAAACACTTAGCTGAAATTTCTAAGTTTGGGACCCCCTTTTCATGCTATCTAGGACTGAATTAGAGTAGGACATTTACGAGGTCTTATAATACCGACCCTAATAACCTCTGCCCTTGAACTAAGCCCCATTATAACTCTTACTGTATTTGTCCTAATGACGTAGCCTCTTATCACTGCTCCTAGAGGCATCTTGATGCAAACCCTCTATAGTGGAAATGTACAACAATATCAACAAAAGAACTACCTGCAGCTACCAGATTTTGAGTGGACATATGGAGTGGAATTATTAGTCCTATGATGAAGCACTATATCTTCTCATACTCAATGGATAGAATCATGGTGGCATGTCTGGCTAATTTGTGAAATCTCATCACAACTCTGCCACTATCATAGAACACTACAATAGTACGGTAAACTCATCCTTAGGTGCTTATGTATACTATGGGGCATATATTTCTCCTAATATGCCTTAGATAATTTAGTCTAAGTAATAAAAAGAGGTCCAGTTGTTGTGGAATTTAGATATCCCCTCCACCACTGCGTAGTTGCTCTATTAAATTGGAAAGTGGTGTAATCCACACCATGTGACTCAAGCAGGCCTAAATTATGCAACCACTCTTCACAGCTGGTAAAAAACTTAAATGCATCATCTCCTGGCCCCTAAAAACCTTGGTAGAGCCAATCTAAGAAATCAGTCCAACATCTTCTGCTCCTCAGAAGTCATGGATGGTTAGGCTACGACTAGTTATGGAATGCTGGTGAAATATCTACTCTTGGAGTTATGGCTGTAGGTTGCATCTTATACCTAATACAACCTAAGCTTCCCCCAAGTAAATGTCTAGGCCTTATCTATCGGACAACCACCAACTATACCTAATAATTGTATAAAGAAATATGGAGGATAAATAAGATATAAATTTGGGTTGAGCTTGAGCTTTCCTAGCTACTGATTGTTGTTGTCACGACCTAATTTCTTAGGTCATGATGGCGCCTACCATAACCTACCAGTAGGAGAGCCAACCAGTAGTCTGAAACTACTAATAACAAACTACCAAGAGAAATGGAGGAAGAATATGAAATAAATACAGTAAAACACTGAAATATATAAGATAGTCCCCAAACCTGATGGAAGCAGTGCAAGAGCTTTTAATGTATTAAGACTTACAAAATAGAGTAAAAAATAAATATACTAATACAACCCATCTGTGAATATAACATAGAGATTAGTCTAGTACATAAGAGGGAGAATAGCAATACTCTGAATACTAGGAGCTCACCATACGTCTCTGAATCATAGCTACTCCACATGACGCACACAATAACAACAAAAACCCATACTATGATCTACAGGCTGCAGAAATGTTGTATGAGTACCAACATATGGCACTTAGTAGGTAACTTCCAACTGAGCTCCAAAGATAATGCAAATATAGCATGCAAGCAGGAATGCAAGCTACACCAAAATATCCAACAAACTACATAATAAAGCTAATGAGATAATAAGGATAAATATCCTATGTATATTTAACATACTAACATAATAAGGATAAGGAGGTATTAAGGATGAATTCTCCCCTTCTATCCATACTCAAGAACCTCAACACTATACCATATAACATTGTCCAATATAAGAATAACGACTGAAAGGAGGATATATAATAATATACAAGGCCAAGGGATGAATTTACAACATGAATCAATAAAAAAAGGGATATGCGGTAATACTATAGCTACATATATATAGATATGCATATGTTTATAAATAAGGTTAACTTAAGGTACAATGTAAGTCATCATACTTGCATCTCCAAGCCTCCTAATTATAGTCAGAACTAGTGCTAAAATAATCAAGATCTCTAATCCATATGTCTAAATATAAGATAATTACCATAATAAAACAACCGTCAAGGAATAGATCAAGATATCAGGGTCTAAAGCCATAATGCCTAACTAATGGATAATCATGCGTAATAATATAATCGCAAGATAAAAGAACCAAAATCATACCTCAAATCTCAATACCAGTCTAATAATCAACCTGTCACAAACTAACCATAGTAACAATAACAATACAAGGTAACCGACTAGTCTGAACAAATAACACCTAACCAGGCCTTTCATAAACCACCACCGTCATAGGATTAGAAGGCCCAATCAACAATCAGAAAACAACAGTCTGAGCCTATACCTATGCATCCCACCATAAGGCCGATAGAAATAGGCACATACTGGTGATAGGCAATCGCTGAACTTGAATCAAAATTCACATCATCAATATCATTATCAATCGACTATTTATTTAGTACCAAAGATATATATATATATGTATGTGTATGTGTGTGTTTGTGTATGTATATAAGTGCACGGCTAGAACCGTGGCTAAAAGAGTATAAATCCATTACTCGGGGTAATTTCTAAGACTAAATCATCATAGGAGTGTATAAAGGCTTGGAATCTCCCTTGATGAGGTAAATAGTAGTAGTAAAACTGTGGCTTGGTCAAATTTCTAAGATCATCATTATTAGTCTCGAAGGCAGATAAGTTATTCATTAAGGTGGTGAGATTCCCATTATGAAAAAACCCATTTTAAAAGTTAAAAGTGGGAACAAATCTCTTTTTAGGAAAAGAGTAGTAAAATTATATTTTCAATTAGAATCGTACCATTTACTACCTAAGTGATCATGAATGTACAAAATCTATATACGTCTTCACCAGGATCCACACAATACCATTATAAGCATCAATATTTCTACAAACTATGACCACTACCTTTACAAGGATAAACACTTCCTAGAATCCAACCAATATCATAAGCATAGCATTGGGCCTAATAATATGTCTAGAATAACTACAACATCATAGTCACAACCTTAGGCCCAAATATGTATCCGGCATAACCATAACATTATAATTTAGAGGAAACCTATCACAATTCACCGAGTAATATATTAAACACTATACTAAAGGTTCATTAGTCTTAACTATGCCTAGCACGCTAACACACGTATAAGTCTATAAGAGCCAATATAGGTCTTGTCCTAGGGTGAGCTGGAAAGGTCCACTTCTAGTCCTCGAAATCCATATTTGGACAAACTCTAACTCGAACAAGGCTAAGGTATCCACATCTACTTCTAGATGATAAATAATTCATGATTAGCCCTAAGATAACAATTCCTCCAAGAATATGACCAACTAAGTTAATTTTACCTGAATTATGGTTCCAAGATAGCCTAAACAGTCCAAATAAGACTAATGATGCTTCCAATGTATAAATCCCATCCCATATCTAGAATACCTCATGATCATGATGTGAATCAACTCTATCTGTAAAGAAGGTAATAAGATTATAGAAATATAATAAGTATTTCAACTTAAGGGTCAAATACCCTTCTAGCCCCCAACTGCAGGTTACATTAAGTCACGATGTTTTACCCACAATCACATCCTAACACCCCTATCTAGTATGCAATATATATATAAACACCATCTCAAGAATAGAAGTAGAAAAAATCCTACCTCGAAGTCCAACCACAATGATTGAATTATTAGTCTTCACTCTACGATCCTAAAATGTCACCAGGCTATCAAAATCATAATCTACACATCATAAGGAGTCAAATGAGACCCATAATATCGTATAAAGGATCAGGTCAAATTTTGGGTTAAGAATAGGCTCGCAACGCCCATAAATGGAATCCAAAATTGAACCCATCACGAGTTCTCTCAAAAGACAAAGAAGTTATGCTCAAAAGTTTAACACAAAATAGATCTCAAATCAACCCTCAAAATTAAGGAATGAAATTCATAATTTCTAAGAATTTTATCATGAATTAGGATAAAAATTGAAGGAAAAATTAATGTGAAATGACCAACATAAGTTAGGTTAGCTTATCTTAACCTATGTGGATGATTTCTCACTTTTTCCTCTCTTTGGGCTCTCAATTTCGTGTGAAAATGGTGGAAGAAGTGATTGGAAATTGGGCAGGGAAGAGGGCATTTAAAGGCTATAGGTGCCGCTAAAACGGACACTTGAGTGCTAAAACGCCTACCGCTAAAGCGGTAACATGAATGCTTAAGCGGTCTAAAGACAACAACAGTTGGTGCTAAAGCATCCGTACTGGCACAAAAGCATGAATCGATTTAGCGGCTGCAATGGCGCTAAAGCGTACACCGCTTTAGCGGCCATTAGGCACTAAAGTGCACCACCAAAAAATGGCCAAGGACGCTAAAGCAGCCCAAGGGAACTAAAGCGCTGAGTGATAAAGGGACCCAATAGGAATTTAAGTGGTCTTATTAGGTGCCATGCACCAGTTTTTTACCAAGTCCATAATAGATTTCGATCGGGTGCTCCGGATTCATTCGGAACCTCGTGTGCACAAACCCACTATGCTACCATACCAAATTCGATATTCCAGACTCTATAGAACCATCAAAACTTTCTTCTGATATTGTTTCGACTAAGTGTGGGGCCCACACCTATAGTTTTATTTTTTATATAATTCGCCCAATAGCCCAAAATGAGTTCGAAAGCCTTGGGACCTGAACCAAGGGTCCCCCTAGCCTAAAATTAGTGTTTTGGAGTTGATGACATTATTGTAATTCTCATCCGAGTTCATCTCCTAGGAGTGTTTTTCCAAGACCAAATATTAAAGAACAAAAGCTCCAAAATAGAAAAATGAGCCTAAAATCCAAATGAACTATCCTATAAGCAAATCAATAGTTCTAGCAAATCGTAAATGACTTATAGCCACTTTGGAAAGGCTCAAATTGTTGAAAATGAACATAAATCAAGAAAATGACCTGGAGGGACATTACACTTATGGCAATAGATCCTTTGTGATGCCTCAAAGATATCTCCTAAATGTCACACGATGCTTAGGACTATGAGTTGCCCAAAGCTAACACATGATACCTACTCATCACTGAACTCTCATAAATGTAAGCTTAAAATAAGAGCGGAAATTAAAGAATCTTATAACTAAATTCAAATAGATGAATAATCTCAACCAAAATATTATAACTCAATAACTTTTAAATCTATGAAAAAGTTGAGAGAAACATATAGTCTGACTAGTTTTGATAAACCTCTAACTAAAACTTAAGAGTCACTAGAACAGACCCCAACTGACCCAAACTGAAAGCTGAATAACTAAAATAACTGCAATAAATATCTCGAACAGTCTTAAACTGCCCCTTGAACTATGATAACTCACTCACTATTAGAATGTAGGAAGTGGTGACCGAACAAAACAACCAACATTATGAGACAATGTAACACATACATATATGTGGTCAGTACTTTTGGAATATACTAAGTATATAGGGGCGAATGCAGTGAATAAAAATTGTTATATGCCATAATTGAAAATATGCATGCTACGTGTAGATAGACTCACCTTGATCATGAATAAAACTAGAAAAAATGAAATAACATAAAAAAAATCATAAAATAATATCTGAATAAAATTTGTGAGTCATTACACTTAGTGTCTAAAATTCTTGCTTTTGTGGGAGATTCTCATAACCGACATAAACCAAGTGAGCTAGCATGGAGTCCAACATCTGACCCACATTTAGGAGGGTTGTTATATCCTTTCCATTAGTATAGAACCATGAACTGAACTGGAGAGATCACTAAATTGAGCCCATCTGGGCAAGGGAACACTCTCTGGCGAGGCCTCTGAAACCTACGGTGGTATTTAGTTTTTGAGAAATATGATGTGTTGAGCCCATATTCCCTTCTCAGTCCTAAATACGACTCCCAAGAATATACTTATACTTATACTTATTAAATTCACCTTAAAGTAGCATATGGGCCTATAAATTGAAAACCAACTAGGCTTTTCTTGCTTAAATTATACTCATAAGGAAACTTATGAATTTTATGTCTTATCTGAGATCATGAGACCAAAATTGAAACTTAAGTAATGTTGTAATACTTTGTAATTTAATCTAATAAGCTTGGACTTCTTGTAAGTGGAGTACATGATTCTCAAAATCATAATCAATTAGCAACTCATAAAAAATTGTATAAAATATCAAACTCAATGAATAAGATTACTTCCATGGATAAAACATAAGTAAACATGAAATTTTGTACAAAATAAGATTTAATTCATGTTAAAACATCATACTCTTGAAGCATAAGAAAAATGGGTATGAACCCTAGCAAATCAATTGTTTAAATTCAAGTGGAAATGGAACTTTTAGTCACAAGGATGAGAGAGTATCCTTGTTCAAACTCCACATACTTGAACTTAGTGAATTGCTTGAGGGAAGCTTGAGTTTTCACCTTGGAAGGCTAAATTTTGGTGAAAAGCTCTTCTTTTGTGTTCTTGAGGGTTTTGGGGAGAAGAAAAATTGCTTTAATATGAGTTATGAAGGTGTGTTTTGTGTTTAACATGTTTTGGAAGTTGTTTAATAAGTAAAAAACCAAAAAGCCCTCAGTCCAAACTAAAAAAATAAAACTAGCATTTTGCACCCTTGGGTGTGGCACCCCCTTTTCATGACACTCTAAGAGCATGACACTATCTTATTAAAGACCTTCTCTAGTTTGGGGTCTCGAAACAACCCCGAACATGTTTCAAAAATTTCCAAACACTTTCTAATGGTCCCATTATTATTTCTTATCATAATTCAACTCAAAAATCACTATTAAACATGAAGGAGATACCAAAATAAAATCGTTGAAGTTTTGGGGTCTAACATCTTATGTTTCTATTTAGGTACAGGATTAATAATTGGATTTGGTGAAGGCACCTTGGCCTAGACTCAATCTAGGGCCACCACTCTAGCCTAACCTCGACGTTGGGTCGACTTCTGCCTCTAATAGATGCTGAAACTACAAGCTTAAGGGTCCTATCCCTAATCGTTGTGGCTTGTATTTTAGATATCTAAAAAAGAGTGAAACAAATGAGAATCTAGAAACCAATATCGATACAACACATGAAAACAAATAACAAAATGAGATTTCCCTAAATCTTTTGTATCATCCTAAAGATAGGATATAGATGTCATCGTACTGATCTGTGGGTCTCTATTACATACTAACTCTTGTACCGATGATACCAATAAACCTAGGATCTGATATTAATCTATCATGAGCCAATTTTTTAGGTCATAAAGGCACCAAATTTAACCCATAATTAGGTCAGTTAAATCATAGTCTAGAATTGTGAGTAACAGGTTAGCAAGTAAAAGATAGAGGAATAATGGTACAACAATAATAATCACAATTAACTATAAGAATAATATATATATATATATATATGTGTGTGTGTGTATGTATTTTTGTGTGAATGTGTATGTGTGTATAAAAGCATGTTGTACAAAATAGAGAAGAGAAGAAAAATACCAAAATAAATCCCCCAATACCTAGTAAGGTCAGTACAAGAGCCACTGAAACAAAAAGAGTACTAGACAGTATCAAAATATGCATCGTAGTCTTAAGATATATAAAATAAGATTATCATGAAAGTAGAAAAAGGAGGATTAGCTTCGGATTCTGAAGGCTCACCCAATCTTTGATCAATAGTAGAACCAAGGTTAGTGTCAATAGTGGTGACTCATACTAGGATCTGCACTAGGGAAAAAAATACAAAGTATAGTATGAGTACAAAATCACGGGTACTTAGTAGGTATCATAGGCCGACTGAGCTCAACTACAGTAAAAGCATAAATAAAATATGCATATGTAAACTAAAGACCGTAAAGGGGGCCAGAAATGAACTAACAGGCTATGCTGTGAAAATGCAGTAAATAAGACAACCTAAACGCAGAAGTAAATGCCTAGGTATAACCTAACTGGACCCTTATAAGCCCAGAAGGTACATACTAGGAGAAATAAATCCAATCAAATAACCATAAGCACAGTGGGTACAAATAAAGGGTAATACCAATGTAAGGACTGGATATAATGGTAATGAATGTAAAACAAGACAAAATGAGTGATGTGTGTAATGTGTACTCCTCAAACTATGATTGTTAATATTACTGGTCTCCACCAAATTTCCAACCCAAAATCAATAACTGTAATGATAATAAATGTCAAACTTGAACTAAAATTAATGAATAATAATAATGTAGCAGAGGTTAGACTCAAATTGGAGCTAATAAAAGTTCTTAATAGTGACCTAGGTGCTGGACTCGAATCAAAAATATCAAATACTAAATAGTAACTAGGTGTCGAACTCAAATCGAAATACATAATTAAGCAATAAGTATTAATAAACCAAAATCATAATTCATCTCAAGTCTATCTAATTATCTTTTCCCATTTTTGAAGGTCAGATCCATAAAGGAGAATTGGGTTTTACTTATTAAGTCAGAATGCGCAAATTAAAGTGAGATACAGACCTATCAAGGGCAATGAAGATAAATAAGGTCTCTATAACTAGTAGTTCAAACCAATCTCAAGTATTAGTCAAATTAAATAATTCTATAATCAATTAGGTCAGACTGAGCACTATTCTAAAGTATCCATCTTAAAAAAGGTCGACAAGGTCAATTTCAACCCGAAAATCGAATCTGTGACAAGAACCTACCCCAAAATAGTCTAATACTTCTTGTTGTAATCTCAAGGGCCTAAATATTATAAGATAAGAATTATGAATAAAGGTAGCTACCAGTTAATGGGAAACATATGACAAAATTTACTCTAAAGTCTCTTAATTGGCTAAAATTGCTAAATGAATATCAAAACTATAAGAACCTACCCATAGCCTAGCACAATATCATATTAATACCATAACCAAGCAATGTTTAGAAGAATGGTCAGCCTAGCCTATCTGGACATCAGTGAAAATACGTTAAAACCTCTACAAATGAGCTTTTTCCTTTCAGATAAGCCTCTGATTGCTACTAAGCTATCAAAATAATGTTCTACATATTAAAACAAGAATATCGATACCCTTATTGGGTATTACACTCTAGATAAAAAATCAAACTTAAAATTAAATAGTGGGTCCATCAATGGAATCGAAAATTGAGTTTGTCACTAGGCACATCTCATCTTAAGGACACTTGTCCCAAAAATTGAGCTTGATCCAAGATCAATAATAGCCCCAAAATAGACCCAACACAAGCTAAAAATTAATGACCAATAATAGTGAATTAACTCAAAGTTAAAATAGGAACTTACTAAATAATACTGAGAAACAACTCACTCTAACGTCCCCAGGCTATTTTCAGCTCCAATTTTATAACTTACCCACTAATTTGAGCTCCCAATATTGATATTGGAATTTAAACTATAGTAAAGGGTTGAAAAAAATAAAATAGAGCATATATATAAAGGACCCGTAGTAGCCACTTAAACAGCCAAATAACCACTTAAGTGATAAAGGGAACATAAGCAACACTAGACAAGTTGACAAGCATCCATTTAAGCGGTGCTTAGATGCTAAAGAGTATACCACTTATGCAATGCTTGGATGCTAAAAGGTCTAGTGCTTGAGTAGTCTCCAAGTCGGTTATGTGGCTGCACCAACCAATTTTTCTTAGTCCAAACGAACTTTGATCGGGTGCTCGTGATTCATTGGAACTCCATACTCACAAATAAACTATGCTACCATACTAAATTTGTATTTCAGACTCAATGGAACTATCTAAGTTTCTATCAAAGGTCATTTCAATAAAAGTGGATCCCGCATCTCAGGTTTTAATTTAACCAAATCTATCCATTGGCATAAAACAAACTCAAAAGCTTTGGGACCTTGACAAAGGGTTCTTCTAGCCTATAATTAATATTTTGGAGCTAAAAGAACCATAAAAATTGACATCTGAGGCCATTTAACTAAATTTTTTGCCGATATGACTTTCTCAATTTTAAAAGCTCCAAAATAGAAAAATGGCTATAAAAATCAAACAAACTTTCAGGTAACCAAACTGTCAGTCTTAGCAAGACATAAATAACTTAGGAAAGCTCCAAACACACACAAAAAAAAAGAAATGACAGAAAATGTCCTGGAGGGTCATTGCAAAATTATTCCTATTTATGTACTTATTTTAGTTTAATACTTCTCTATTTTGTATCATATTAATATCTCTCCATATTTTTAACTAAGAAAAAATATCAAAACAAGCAACTAATTTTGTCTTGGTTATATAAAATGAGAAGTTTTATGAATTATTTATTTTTAGTAAGGATGATAAGTGGTTAGGAACGGAGGAAGGAGTATGTTTAGTCATTTTTTTGGGATAAAAAAAGTGCTTATTTTTTAACAAAAAGTGCTTTGAAGTGTTTATCCAAGCTTTTGGAAGATCAAAAATGTTAAAAGTGTTTGGCAAGTTTTTCATAGAACATAAATGTTTATTGAGAGTAATAGGAGTTGTTTCTTAGAAAAAAAGATAGTTTTCCCACAAAAGAACTTTTTTAAAATGTAATTTGAGAAAATACACTTAGAAACAGCCTCTGGCATAAATATAAGGTAAGTGATCTTAGGTGGATTTATGCACCTAAATGTCGTTATCTATGCTTGTTTAGCTTTGTTTTGAGGACTTTTTGTGTACTTATCGAGTGAGTCTTTGTATAAATAAGAGTATAAGTGTTTATTTATATGTTAATAGTGTTTAAGGTGTGTTCATAATGAGTTGGAGTAAAAACATTAAGTTAAAGTTCAAACGCAAAAACTAGTACGCTTAGCTTGAGCTATGCTCCTTTCTAGTTCATTGTGTTAGATTCTATGTTGTTTTGAGATCTAATTTGTAGTGTTTGATGTTATAGGATTCTTGGTGAGTTGATAAATATAGGATATAGTTGATAAACAATCTTTAAATCAAAATAAAACACCACCATAAAGCTTGGAATGAAGGGACAAACGCATGGGACAAACATTGTGCAAATCTGAAATTTTGAGACTTAATGACATTCCACGGACCCTATGCACTGCAATAAGGGTATGGCATGCCCTTTAATGAATTTTATATGGAAATTTACATTAACTAGGTGTTATATTAGTGTGTCACGAATCCTAGTCCATGGGATAAGGGTGTGGCATGCCATTATGTTAAAAATGGCAAACCTTGTTCTACTTAAATAAGACACTTAAAAAATTATTGTAACCACCTTGTACCACCTTAGGGCTTGGAAACAGGATTGAGAAGGCTAAAAATAGTTTTTTTTATCTCTTTCGTTTAGTTTCTTATGAATTTTAACATGGATTCATCTATTATGATTACGTGTATATCCTAAGCAGCTAAACACCCTTTTTAGGAGTTAAGGCCAAGAACATGATTACTCTTGTTGTGGATCGACTTGATTTTGGTTATTTATCATTGTTGGTTGTTTATTTATCCTTTTTATCATTATTTTAAGGGTTTTAGATCCTTATAATACATGCTTACTTCTATCATTAACCCGAAATGAGGAATGATAGGATAGAATGTGGGATAAAGAGAATAGGATTATAATCTCAATTAAATGATTTTATGATTTTCATTTATGATAGGAATATACCTAAGTGTCCTATTTGGTTTAATTATGGTATAGAATATGAATACATTTAGCATAGTTCTCTCATCGCCGCTCAATAATGTAGTTGTAGGGCTAAGTTAGATAATTGATTTGGGCTTTAGAAGGCCATAGTCATAATATTAACCCCGTGGACCAAAAATCAAGATAATTAGCCTAACCAATAAAGTACATAGCATAGTATGTGAAACACCCCAAATTTTGACCCACGAAAATTCCTTGAGCTTTGAGCTCACTGCCCTAGGTACAACTTGCCCTATGAGTCATAGGGTGTTCTAACGAGTCATTGGCATAATTTGTAACCAAATAATGTAAGTTTGTGGCATGATTTTTCTTTAAGTATGATTGGCACACTATGAGCCATAGGAATTTGTTACGAGTCGTGTGGTGTAAATCATAGAGTGTCCTGTATAGACTCCAAATGGGTTTTGTATTAATTACAACTGGGACCTACGAGTCATAGGGTCTCATTATGAGTCATGTGGTTGAGTAGTAAAGATAACAGTATAAGGTTCCTTGGTGGTACTGCCTTGCTTACAACTTGTGGTGATGAGTCGTAAGGAGTGGTTATGAGTTGATGGTTGACTCATAATCAAAGTCAACCCTTTTTTTAGCTTTTACGTTAGGGGCATTCTAGATATTTATCCTCTTATTCAACTTGAAACCCACGTATTATAACCTCATTAGGGTGTGATTCGCACTCAGAAACACATCAAAGTAACTTCTCAAATACTCCTAAATCCTCAAGGTCAAGAACACTTAGGGTTTTTAAGAGGTTGATCAATTAGGGATTTTAAGGGTGATTTCTTTTCGTACATCTTACTATTTCAGGCATGTGACTCTTCCCTCATTGTTAATTTTTAAAAGCACTTGTGTTAAAGTGTTATTCATAAGGAATTATATTGGTATTAAAAATAAGGGTTGTGGGTTTGAATGTATATTATTGAACAATGTTTTCCCATGATTTAATTATGATTACTTATGCTTTAAATATGGTTTTGAACTTGTGGGTGCATGGGTATGGTGAATAAACTAGGGAATTGTGATTTTCCCAAACTTGTGACTTTTGAACTAGTTATTACCCCAACCCACAGTGTGAAATTGGTTTCAAGTTATGAGAAAGAGGGAAATTTGTAAATTGAACTAGTCTTAAACTATTACATGATGTAAAAAGGTATCTGAAATACAATGGCATGATTTAATGAAAAAAGTGAGTCGGTGATCTCCCACCTTATATTAATGAACAAAGAGAATTGTTCTCCCCAAGTTAATGAAAATCATTTTGGCATGATGTATTGCCTTTGCAAGTGTAGTTGTTATGACGATACCAATAATGTATGCCTTAATATAGAATGTGGTTAATGAATAAAATTGTGTGATAAATATTTTAACTACTCTATAAATAGGGTTGTGTAGATGAGTCGTGAAAGTGGATGTATGGGTGACCGACACTGGAAACCACGTTTGTCGATGCAGGGGTCAAAGTGACCAGGGGGTTCGAGTTCCCCTTATTATTGTTTCATGATTATGGAGGTTCGAGTCCCATGCATATCATTATATGATCGGGTTCTTAAGTTACCTTGGTATATGTTAGGAGGTTCTAGTTCCCCGTGTGCATATATATGAGATTATTCTCCTATTCTTGCAGCTACATGCGCTGGGGAACGACCAGGGGGTGAGAGCTAGGGCCTATATAGCCTATGGCTACTATTATATGATGGTTGAGCTATATAATTCAGGCTAAAGTTTTGAAAATACATGTTAAGTCTTGTTCTTTATCCCAGCATGTGGTATATATATGTGTTTATACATCTGATTATGTGCATTAATTTTTAGAATGATTTTGAACTGTTGATCATGTCATTATATTATATTTATCCCTAAGTTACATCCTAGCGCTCTAACCGCTAATTATCTACGTAAGCTATATCCCTATGCGATGTAGGATTTGGCCATACTTTTACTTTTCCTGCTAAGTGATTATGTATTGATCAAGAGTTGACTTGAAGTGGTGAGCTTTCATGCTTCAGAAGGCCCCATTTTAGGATTATGTTTATCTTTTGTGTTATATATGACTGGTTACTAATTTTGGCTATAGTCGGGGACATGTCCAAATACTTTGTTGATATTCAATTTTGGATCATTATTTAAAAGGCTTTGTTTAGACTACTGTGGTTGTTGGGCAGTGTCGGTCGGTCATTTGGCCGGTCATCAGTGGTTGGTTATGGACATGCATTTAAAACTTTCTTAAGTTATTGTATACTATCTTGTTATCTATTTGGAATTCATCCAACTTTGGGGTGTGTTATGTTTGGGTTGGTTAGGTGTAGGGGTTATCTTCAGTCCATACGAGACTTGAGATACCCGACATGGCCAAGCCTTAGTTTGGGTTGTGTCTGATTGGTATCAGAGCCTAAGTTTGGTATCATTCCAACAAAGCCATGCCGAGTAGAGTTTCTTTTATGGGTGTGTAGAAGTGTTTCCCTTTCTCATTATTTTGTTTCAAGCTAAAGAGTCTAAGGTCTTGAATCTCCTCTAATTCTCATTTTTTTACTTTTTAGATCATGCCTCCCAGAAGATTTGAAGCTTATGGAAACTTTTTTGTCCTACTTGAGGACAACGCTGATGGGAAACGCGCTGCTTATGGGGTACAGACCCAATCTAGGTCTCCAGTTCCTGATTGTCCTTTTGTAGTTCCACTAGTCCTCTCTATTCTTCCTCTCTATTCATATGCTGGCTCAGTTGGTATCTTCTCAATCTGAGCGTGTAGCTTCTATCACTCTATCTTCTAAGGTTGGAATGTGCAAAAACCAAACCGACGAATAAACTGAACCAATAAAAATGTTATTGGTTTATTGTTATTGGGTTATTGGGTTAACGATTTTTTAATGGTTTTATAAAAAAAATTATTAGGTTATTGGTTCAGTTTAGTTTTTCCTTATTGGGTTATTGGGTAAACCGATAACCCAATAATAATATATATAAATGGCTTGTTATATATTTCTCATTAATTTCTACAAATTAACAAATGTTATTTCAATTATACAAACTCTTAATTTCTCCTAACAATATTTAGTTCAAACTTGAAGATTCTTGTAAATTAAAACACATCATATAGGATTTTTGGTTGCAACTAAGATTCATTTTTTCCATGTTAGTTACTACTATTTCTATTTTATGAGTATTTTCTTATTGGGTAAACAAAAAACCAAACCATTAAGGACTAAAAATCGATAAACCAAAAATCGATAAAAAAATATCTTATTGTTTTGGTTATTGGTTTAACATATTTAAAAATTAAAAATCAATAAATCGAACCGATATTATATAAAATCAAATCGAACCGACCAATGTACACCCCTATTCTAAGGCCACAAGGGTTATCCAATTTATGAGGTTGAGTCCTCCACCTTTTACTGGTGTTACGGTTGAGGATGATCCTCAAGGATTTATAGATGAGATAAAGAAGATCTTCTGGGTTATGCATGTACTAATGTGGAGGGTGTGGAATTCACTACCTATCAATTGAAGGATATCGCATACTAATGGTATGCATAATAGGAACAGTCTAGGGGAGACGATGTCGAATCTGCACTGTGGGATGATTTCTCTAGTACTTTTCTGGATTGCTTCTTTCCCCAGGAATTGAGGGAGGTGAAAGTGGAAGAGTTTGTTAATCTAAAGTAAGGTAGGATGACGGTCAAAGAGTATGCCTTGAATTCCATCAGTTGGACCAATATACTCCAGAGTTAGTGTCTAGCATAAGGGCTAAATGAGGAAATTTATTTTTGGGTTGTCCCGTGATTTGATTCTAGAGAGTAAGGTTGCCTTCTTGAATAAGGATATGGACATCTCCTGATTGGTTGTATATATGCAGCAGGTAGAGGATGAGAAAAAGAAACAAGCAGAGATAGAAGAAAGGCAGAATAAGAAGTTTAGATTTTCTAATTAGGATGGAGGTCAATAACAGAGAGGTAGAGATGGTGGAAAGTGGTCTAAGATGAAGTAGAGGTGTTCTTGTTCCTACTTTACGACTAGTGCCCCTTATCCAAATCCATTAGGTGATCATCGTTCTTAATATTATAGTGGGTTTAGGGCATAGGGTGCCCAATCTCAGGCTAGTGGGGCTCAGTCCGCTCCATCATATCCTCCTTATAGATTCTACGGGTAGGAGCACCATGGGTTTTGTAAAAAGAGAAGGTACATGTGTTTTAAATGTGGTTAGATTGTTCACTTGCATAGGGATTATCCTTCTAAGGTTGCTTCAATGGCAAATAATATTCATGTTGCCACTTTATTAGCTCCTACACTAAAGGGTGCTGCTTTTACTTCTAGTACTGGCACTGGCCGATATTGCTTGTATGCTCTTTCTACCCTCCAGGACTCTGAGGCATCTCCGGATGTCTTCACTGGTAAGTTACAACTCTTTTCTTATGATATTTATTGCTTGCTTGATTTGGGCTCTGCTCTTTTTATGTGACCCCATTTATGGCTATGCATTTTAGTTTTGGTCCTGATTGTATCCCTAATCCCTTTTCTATTTCTACCCCGGTGGGAGACTCTGTGGTTATTAGAAAAGTCTATAGGGGTTGTGTGGTATTTGTTGGTGGCAGACAAACTCTGGTAGATCTAATAAAGTTAGACATGGTTGGTTTTGATGTCATATTAGGGATGGATTGGTTGTGCTCATGTTATACCTCCTTAGAGTGTTGCACCCATAAGGTCATATTTAAATTCCCTAATAAGCCAGTCATTGAGTGGGAAGGAGGTTTTCTAGTGCCTAAGGGAAGGTTTATATCATATCTTAGATCCCAGGAGTTGATTTCCAAGGGATGTCTTTATCATTTAGTCCGGGTTAAAGATTTTAGCTCGAAAGGTCCTTCTTTACAATTTGTTCCCATGGTTAATGAATTCGCTAAGGTTTTTCCTAACGATCTTCCTGGTATCCCTTCTTATAAGGAGATTGATTTTGGGATCATCCTATTTCTATCCCTCCTTATAGAATGCCTATAGCAGAGTTAAGGGAGCTTAAGAGGCATTTAAAAGACCTCCATGACAAAGGTTTTATCTGTCCTAGCGTGTCTTCGTGGGATGCTCCTATTTTTTTATGCATAAGAAGGATGATTCCCTTCGAATATGCATCGATTACCATCAGTTAAATAAGGTTATAGTAAAGAATAAATGTCTTCTTCCTAGGATTGATGATTTGTTTAACCAACTTTAGGGTTTTAGATGTTTCTCTAATACTGATATTAGGTCTGTTATCATCAGCTAAAATTAGTTAGGTGGATATCCCTAAGACTGCCTTTCGAACCTGATATGGTCACTAAGAGTTCTTAGTCATTTCTTTTGGTTTGACAAATGCCCTGGCTACTTTTAAGGATCTTATGAATCTGGTATTCCATCAGTTTTTAGATTTGGTCATCATCGTGTTTTTAGATGATATCTTGGTGTATCCTAAGAGTGAGGCAGATCATGCCGATCACCTACGTATAGTGTTGCAAACCTTAAAAGATCAACATTTGTATGCTAAGCTTTAGAAGTGCGAGCTCTGGTTGAAAGTTATTACTTTTTTCGCTCATGTCATTTCTCGTGAAGGGATATGGTGGATCCACAGAAAAGTTGCAGTGGTTAAGAAGTGGCCTAAACCCATGACTCCAATTGATATTTAGAGATTTTTGGGTTAGACAGTTACTATAGGAGATTTGTGGATAGTTTCTCAACTATAGCTGCTCCGCCGACTAAGTAGACCCAGAAAAAGGTAAAGTTCATATGGTTTGATGCTTATGAGGATAATTTTGAAAAGCTGAAAGATAAGTTGACCTCACCTCTAGTTTTGACCCTGCCCAAAGGTAATGATGAATTTGGGGTTTATTGCGATGCATCCCAGGTGGGACTTGGTTGTATATTGATGCAGCATGGTAGGGTGGTGGCCAATGCTTCTAGGAAATTGAAAGCTCATGAGAGGAATTACTAGACTTATGACTTAGAGGTATTAGCTCTGGTGTTCGCATTAAAGATTTGGTGTCATTATTTGTATAGGGTCCATGTAGATATCTTTTATCATCATAAGAGCCTACAATATGTGTTCACCCAAAAAGAGTTGAATCTTAGCAAAAAGAGATGGCTTGAGTTGCTAAAAGACTATGACATGAGTTTCCATTACCACCCAGGTAAAGCTAATATGGTTGTTGATGCGCTTAACAGGTTATCCATGGGGAGTCTAGCTCATGTGGATGATGATAAGCGGGAATTGGTGAATGATATTCTCTATTTGGCTAAACTTGGAGTTCGTCTCTTGGACTCTAAGAATGGTGGTGTATTTGTGCAAGAGGTGGTGAAGTCATACCTAGTTTTTGAAATAAAAGAGAAGCAGGTACTGGATTCTATCTTTATAAAGATTAAGGGAGATATAAGACAAACAAAGGTTGTAGCATTTGAAATTGGTGGTGATGGTATCTTGAGGTACCGAGGTAGATAATGTGTTCCCGATATAGATGGGTTGTGAGAGAAGATCTTGGGTGAGGCTCATGAATCTCATTATGCCATTCATCCTAATTTAATGAAGATGTATCATGATATTAAGGAGATTTATTCGTATAACAATATGAAGCGAGATGTGGCCAGTTTTGTGGCTAAATGCATAGTGTGCCAACAAGTGAAGGTTGAGCACTTACGGACTAGAGAGTTGTGTCAAGAAATTGAGTTACTTATGTAGAAGTGGGAAGTGATTAACATAGATTTTGTTACCAATCTTTCTCGGTCTGAGAATCAGTTTGATTCGATTTGGGTCATCATGGATAGGATGACTAAGTCTACTCACTTTTTGCTAGTGAGAACTAATTATTCAGCAGAGAATTATGAGAAATTATTCCTCCGGGAGATTGTGAAGTTGCATGGGTCGCCTATTTCTATCATGTCAGATCATGGTACTCAGTTCTCATCACAGTTTTGGTGTTTTCATAGAGGTTTGGGAACTAAGGTGAGCCTTAGTACTGCTTTCTACCCGTAGTCGAATGGGCAAGCAAAAAGGACTATTCAGATGCTGGAAG
This sequence comes from Capsicum annuum, assembly GCF_002878395.1. Taxonomy (NCBI): domain Eukaryota; kingdom Viridiplantae; phylum Streptophyta; class Magnoliopsida; order Solanales; family Solanaceae; genus Capsicum; species Capsicum annuum. The sequence goes on from NC_061119.1 coordinate 169,577,926, forward strand.
ACGTGCTTAGATCTTGTGTGATTGACTATGATGGTAGTTGGGTCGATTATTTCACTCTTATAGAGTTTTCTTATATTAATAACTACCACTCTAGTATTAGCATGGCTCCTTTTAAGGCCTTATATGATAGGAGCTGTAGGTCTACTGTTGGGTGGTTTGTAGTTGGTGAGGCTGAGATGTTTAGTCTGATTTTGGTTCTCCAAGCAATGAAGAAAGTGAAGGCGATGGTGATTCGGGATAGGCTTAAGGCTACAAAAAGATGCCAAAAGTCCTACACGTATGTGAGGTGATGGGAATTAGAGTTTGAGGTTGGCGATTAGGTGTTCTTGAAGGTGTCTCCCATGAAGGGAGTAATCTCATTTAGGGAAAATGGAAAACTCAGTCTCCAATATATTGGTCCATACGTGGTGTTAAAGAGGGTTGGTAATGTTGCGTATGAATTGGAATTGTCCTCCAATTTCTGCTCCATACATTGGGTGTTTCACGTTTTGATGTTAAGGAAGTGTGTGGGTGATCCTTCAACGGTTTTTCCTTTGGAGGAGGTAGGTATTTCATATTATTTATTTTATGAGGAATTCTCGGTTGAAATTTTGGATTGACAAGTTCGTCGGTTGCAGACGAAGAACGCAACTTTGAAAGGTTCTATGGAGGAACCACAAGGTTGAAGAGGCTACTTGGGAAGCCGAAGAAGACATGAAGCCCAAGTATCCATTCACGTTTTCCACTATGGATAATCATGCTTAAGGTATATGTATTCCTTGACATCTTTGTTTTCTAACTTTGTTAAAGGAAATAGTGATTTCCTTAGCATCTTTGTTTTCTATCTTTGTTGAAGGTAAGAGTAGAGGTATGTGGAGTCAATTTGTGCTAACAAATGCCTTGTCCCCTCTTTCGAGGATGAATGATCCAAGTGGGGGATAATTGAAGCACCCCATATTTTTGCCCTTGAAAATTCCTTGAGCTTTTAGCTCACTACCGTAGTTACGACTCGCCCTATGAGTTGTAGAGTATCCTGACGAGTTGTCACCAAATCATGTAAGTTTGTGGCATGATTCTGATTTGAGTACGAGTATCTCACTATGAGAGGTAGGGATTTCTTACGAGTCGTGGGGTATAAATCGTAAGGTGTCCAGTGTATACCCTAAATGGGTTCTGTGTTGATTACGACGGGGACCTACGAGCCGAAGGGTCCCATTACAAGTCCTGCGGCTGAGTCGTAAGGATAATAGTGTAGGGTGCCTTGGTGGTACTGTCTTGGCTACGACTAGTGGTGATGAGTCATAAGGATTGGTTTCGAGTCGATGGTTGACTCTTAGTCAAAGTCGACCCTTTTTTCAGCTTTTACATTAGGGGCATTCTAGATATTTATCCTCTTATTCAACTTGAAACCCACGTCTTATAACCTCATTAGGGTGTGATTCGCACTCAGAAACACATCAAAGTAACTTCTCAAATACTCCCAAATCCTCAAGGTCAATAACACTTTGGGTTTTCAAGAGGCTGTTCAATTTGGGCTTTCAAGGGTGATTTGTCTCCGTACATCTTACTATTTTAGGCATGTGACTCTTCCCTCATTGTTAATTTTGTAAAATCATATGTATTAAAGTGTTATTCATATGGCATTATTTTGGTGCTGAAAACAAGGGTTGTGGGTTTGAATGTATATTATTGAACAATGTTTTCCCATGATTTAATTATGATTACTTATGCTTTAAATATGGTTTTGAACTTGTAGGTGCATGGGTATGGTGATGAACTAGGGAATTGTGATTTTACCAAACTTGTGACTTTTGAACTGGTAATGACCCCAACCCATAGTGTGAAATTCGTTTTGAGTTATGAGAAAGGCGGGAATTTCTAAATTTAACTAGTCTTGAACTATTGCATGATGTAAAGAGGTATTTGAAACTCAATGGTCCGATTTAATGAACAAAGAGAGTCAGTGATCCCATACATTGTATTAATGAACAAAGGGAGTTGTTCTCTCTAAGTTAACAAAAATTATTTTGGCATGATGTATTGCGTTGCAAGTGTAGTTAGTATGACGATACCTACAATATATGCCATAATGTGAAATGTGGTTCATGAATGGGATTGTGTGATAAATGTTTTAACTGGGCTATAAATAGGGTTGTGTAGTTGAGTCGTAAAAGTGGAGGTTCGGGTGACCGGCACTGAAAACTACATTTTCCGATGCGAGGGTCAAAATGACCAGGGAGGTTCGAGTCCCCTTTATTATTATTTCATGATTAGGGAGGTTCGAGTTCCCCGTAAATCATTAAATGATTGGGTACTTAAGTCACCTTGGTATTTGGTGGGAAGTTTGAGTCCCCCGTGTTCATATATATGAGATTATTCTCTGATTTGTGGGCTACAAACACTGGGGCCCGACTAGGGGTGAGATGTAACGCCTCAAAAATGGGTTCTGAGATGTCACACGGTGCTCAAGACTACGAGTAGCCTTAAGCTAACCCTGTTTGCCTTCTACTAAATCTGAAGCTCAAAATAGAGGAAATAAAGATATATAATCAAAGTTAAGATCTGGAATTCTGACTGAGCTAACTGAAATTATCTACATATAATATTGGAAAATACTACTATTTCTAAGCCAGGGAGATGCCTCTTCTTTCTTTGACCTTCCCACGAGCTTCGTCTAGTTTGTGGGGAGTATAGTATATAGAAGTAGGATTTGGTATTTGGATATTTTTTGTATCAATGATCTGGCGAATTATCAATGATTCATTCTTAGATTTTCTAAATGATGAAGAGATCAAAAATTTGCACTATTCTGAAATGTTGATTGTAATAGTAATAGTAATAAGGGGTAAATCAACTGAGTATTCAACTTTGAAAAGTCTTTCGAATTTCTATAAGAAAGGAACTGACGTATACATAGGGAAAGCCGTGTGCAATGAAAAGTGCAAGCACGGGGATCTTTACTTGTTTATTTCATTTCAGATTAACATTGATTTTATTTAACAAGGAACTTATCTACTCCATCCGACTAGTTCCGGGTTCGAATCCCGGGCAACACTTAAGAGTCTGATCAATCAATACTGGAAATCTGAATCGTATCTAGCAGTCCAACAAGCCTCTACTACTAATAACTAGAGAGTCACTGGGACAAACCCCCAGCTGACTCAAACTATCTGAAAATACTGAATCATTTATACTAATAAACTAAAAAATTGAAGGACTGGGTCCCCGAACTATGAGGACTTAGCAACTGTCGAGATGCAAATAGAGATGCTCAAAATCACTCACGCTGCTGAAACTGTGAAACTGAACCTACATTATGAGATAATGTAGCACATAGACGTATATGTGGATCAGTACTTTTAGATTGTACTGAGTATATAGTCTCACCATCAACATAATTTGTAACATAATGCATGCTAAATGTAGATGACTCACATAAGCTTGAATAACTGAAAACTAAGAATCATTATAATGAGTAGAAAAACATACTGTATAAATCTAGTGAGTCATAGCATTTAGTTTCTAAAAGTTGTACTAGTGTTCTGTTTGAAAATCGGCTGTCTAAGTGTAGAAAGGACTCACTTTTATATCTGAAATCTAAAAACTTAAATCTGTAGCTAATGTCTTTTGTAAAGGAACATCTAAATAAAGCTGTGGGCCTTTACACTTAGTTCTAAAATCTTTTCTGTTATTCTTTTCTGTAGGTGTAGGGAGGTTCTTCTAACCAACATAAACCATGTGAGATAACATGGAGTCCAACGTCTAGTTTTCTTATGGGAAAACCTCACATTGGGGAGAGGTTTCATACTCTTGCCAAGGAGTATAACCTAATCAAAGTGATCACATCTGTAACTGTCATCCATATAGAAATGGGAATAATCTGATAATCTGTACCTACGTTGGCTCGTAGTTCTGGGGCATGTGAACATACCCAACTCAATACTAAACACTGCTACCTTTAATCTGTATGCTCATTTTGTAGGAAATCCACTTTAAAAACTAGTATAATGGTTTAAAATGAAACCTAACTATTTATATATTATTTTAAATAATTCAAACTGTAAAGTGGATTTCATGTCTAAGCTGAGGTCAAAAGATCAAATCTTTATTTAAAATCTGAAAGTAACTCTTCATGGGATGCTTAGAGCATAGTCATTCTTGAAATATCAATATTCAGACTAAGGCTTGGTAACCCATGAATCAAATTCATGTCAAATCATAGTAAAGTTCATACTTAATAATGAAAGCATTGAAATTCAATTCTAAATCTGGAAAATTTATATCATACGCGTGAAAATACGAAAATAGTCATGAAATTCATTATCTAAATCACTTAAAATCTCATAATCTTCAAATAACAATATTTTGGTATGAACCCTAAATTTAAATTCATGGGTAATCATACAAAATCATGTAACTTTGTAATTAAAAACTAGTTTTGGGCACAAGGATGAAAGAATTATCCTTGCTCGTAACCCCACATATCTTAATTGATGAAATTGATAAAGAAGGCTGAACTTGAATTCCTATTTGTTCTTTTGAAGATGATTTCTTGAAGTTTTTGAATTGGAAATCCTTAATTTTGAATTATCTTGGAAAAGAATGGTGGAATTTAAATTTCTTGGGGGTTAAGATTTGAATGTTCTAGGATTTCTTGGAGAGAAATTATGTGAAAAGCTTGCATAATATGCTTAGAATAGTCTAGATTCTGTGTTTTACACGATTCGGGGCTTAGGGAAAAGACTAGATTTCCCTTTAAAATTTAAGTCAAAACTGGAAAATCCTAATTTGGCACACCACTGCGATGCAATGCTATCGCGGTGGCTTACTGAAAAATGGACGATTGTCATTTGGCCTCTGGCACGACGAGGTGAAATCGCATTGCGTCACTGGGAAAGGAAGAGTGCCATTTTGCATTCTACCGCAACGCGGTGTCTGTTCAATTAGAAATTTTAGCGAGACACAGGCTAATCAGGGTGAGCTACTGGAAAGAGACGAACGGGAACTGGAACTTCACCATGATGCGGGTCAATCTTGGAGCTTCACTGGAATCGGACAATTGCAAATTTATCCTTCACCGCGATGCAGTGTTTATCGTGTGATCTACTTCTTTTACTAAAATCGCCATAACTTCTTAATCGAGTATTGAATTGAGGTAAAATTGGTATTGTTGGAAAGCTAATTTAATTATCTACACATTACTGGGTCTAGAGCTAGGAAATTTCATATGTATCAAGAGTTATTCATTTTAAAGTTGACCCTTAACATACCAGGAGCTAAACTGGCTAGGAAAAGTATGGGGTATTACATTATATCCCCCTTAGAAACATTCGTCCTCTAATAAGACTAGTTAAAATGAAGATACTTAGGAACTGAGGCTATATTTTGGCATGAACAACTGAAACAAGATGCAAAAATAGATCTAAAACATACTAGGCGACCGAACTAATCTGCGAATGCACGAATTTACATGAAGATAACTATATGGATGAATCTGAGATTGGAAAAGAACTGAATTAAGGAAGACTGTTAGCTTTGCTGAATCTGAGTTCATGGAGAAGAGATGAGGATACTTGGTATGTATGTCTACTTCTGCTTCCCAAGCAACACCCTCAATAGACTGATTTCTCCATAAAACTTTGACCAAGGGGACCTCTTTGTTCCTTAATCTAGGGATCTTAAAATCAAGAATCTCTACTGGAAGTTTTTCGTAAGAAAGGCTATTCTGAATATCTGTACTTTCTAGAGGGACTGTAACAGCTGAATCATCCATGCACTTCTTTAATAAGGATACATGGAACACTGGATGAACTGATGACAAGTTTGCAGGTAGCTCAATCTCATATGCTACCTTCCACACATGACTCAAAATCCTGTAGGGGCCTACATACCGGGGACTAAGCTTCCTCTTTTTGCCAAACCTCTTCACTTATTTCATGGGTGAAACCTTTAAATACACAAGATTATCTACTTCAAACTCAAGATCTCTCCTTCTTATATCTGCACAAGATTTCTGACGACTCTGAGATGTTTTTAATCTCTCTTGAATCAACTGAACTTTCTCCATGGCTTCAAACACCATACTGGCCCAATCAAAGCAACCTCACTCATTTCTAACCAATCGACTAGTGATCTATATCTCTGCCCATAAAGAGCCTCAAATAGGGCTATCTGAATACTAAAATGGTAACTATTAATGTAGGTAAACTCGATCAATGGCAAGTGGTCATCCTAACTGCCTTTGAAATCAAGAACACATGCCCTCAACATATCTTCTAAGGTCTGAATGGTCCTCTTGCCTAACTATTTATCTGCAGATAAAAAGCTGAACTAACATAAAGTTGGGTACCAAGACCCTTCTGAAAGGCTTTCCAAAACAGATAGGTAAACTGAGTACCCCTATATGAGATAATGGACAAGGGAACTCCATGAAATCTAACTAACTCTCTAATATACAACTTAGCATAATCTTCAGCTATGTAGGACGTGTGTACTAGCAAAAAATGGGCTAATTTGGTCAATCTGTCTACAATAACCCAAATTGAATCATGCTGACGGCGTGAATGGTAATCCAGTCACAAAGTCCATATTCACCTGTTCCCACTTCCAAGTAGGAATACCAAACTCCTGCAATATGCCACCAGGTCTTTGGTGCTCTACCTTAACCTATTGGCAAGTTGTACACTTAGCTACGAACTCTGATATATCTCTTTTCATACTGCTCTACCAATAGACTTCCCACAAATTATGGTACATCTTGGTGGCTTCTAGATGAATGGATTAACGTGCACCATGTGCTTCTGGAATGATTCACTGTCTCAAATCATCAACACATAGTACACACAATCTACTCTTATATCTCAACATACCATCTCCCCCTTGGGAGAAAACCTTTACTTTTTGGTCTTTAACTGAACCCTTTAGCTTGACCAAACTAGAATCCTTATCCTGGTTCTCTTTCACTTCAGAAACTAGAGTAGATTCAGAACTATTCTGAACCTTAATGTTACCTTCATCTGAGTCAACCAACCTCATACCCAATCTAGATAATCGGTGAACTTCTCGAACTAGTTCTCTCTTATCATTCTCCACATAAGCAACACTGCCCATAGATAATCTACTAAGGGCGTTGTAAAGCCCTGATTTTCTAAACCGAAATGCTACATGGTGCTCATGATCCCGAAGGACCACAAGCTAACCCATGACTTATATCTGTACCTGAGCACTGAATAACCATACTGTAAAATATGCAAAAACACAATACTGTAAGGCCATAAGGTTCAAATCTGAATAAAAATATGATAAAATAATATCTAAAAATGGTATAACAATACCAGCATAAATCTAAAATACTTGTCTGACATGCTGTAGTCTAAAAACCTCTAAACTGAACTGAATAAGGAGTTAAGGGGATATGTTCCCAACTAACTCCATCTACTAAAATAAACTGAAAACTAAAATAGTGATATGAATAATAACATAATTATCCTCAAAGGATGATGACTCACTGTTAATTACTGCTGCTGGTTGACTCTGAAATTGCTAAGGGAGCTCTGGATACCGTGCATCCAAACCTATGATATAAGACACCATAGCGCGAGAAAAGTATGCGTCAGTACTTTGAATGTACTGGTATGCAAGTAAGATAGGCTGAATGCATGGGGTTCATATGTATGAACAATACTTACTGACATGAATGTGAGAATACATGCATGAATACATAATAATTGTAACTGAAACTATACTAGTACTGGATACTAAATTCTATGTACTGATTTACTGACATCTGAGTTTACTGAATAAAAAGGAACTAATGTTATATTACTGATAAAGAAAATGACTATTTCTGATAGTTTTGATTATGAAGAACTGATCTGATTGACCGTATATAACATTCCTGAAATTGAGTTCGTGATAACATAACTACTAAGTATGAATACTGATGACATGTATTTACTGATAACATATCAGGACTGATAACTAAATTATGATAACTGATATATATGATAACATGAGTTTTGATAACTGATAGTATGAATGACTGTATCTGACAGTCCTAAATCTGATGGAACTAGCTGAGTTTCGTACTGTATCTGAGTTGACTGTATCTGTCAGTCCTGATATCCTGAAGAACTATCTGAGTTCTTTTATAGAGACTGATATTGAAACTGTGGAAATTAGTTATCTAAATGACATGCCCCAAATACGCTATAATAGCTAAGATGGGGTCCAATCTCTGCCCTAATTGGAAGGGTGTCAATACCGCACCACTGGTAAGGACAAGCTGTGAGTGACCCTTATCTGCTAGGTACTCTAATGAGAATAGTGGGAACCCTCATCTGGCAGGTTAAGCCACCTCATCTACCCTTAATTGATAGGTATTGATGTCTCAACCTATGCTGACTACATAGTTCTGGAATGCAAGGACTGCTTCTAAGAATCACACCCTCTACTGGCAGGTGAGTTTCCATCCTTGGGTTCGCTCGGTGCTGAATCCTACTCCCAACTGAATGACACTAAATTGATTATACTGAACTGATTTCCTAGTTCATACTAGAATTAATTGAACTGTTACTGATTGTTCTGTTTAACTGAACTGAACATGAATTGAGTTTATTGAGTTTCGATGACTAGCGAAACATTACTAAATTCTGTTAACTGACTAAATACTACTAAGTTCTGTTATCTGACTGAGTTTACTGATGTATGAACTGAATACTAAACTAAACTGTACTGATACTAAGATTTACTGAATTTCATAGACTGGCAGAATATTACTGAGATTACATAGATTACTGAGTACTGAGTAAAACTGAACTGATACTGCCTTTACATGAGTTTTCCTGAGTAATGAGACCGACTGAAGTCTACTGAACATGGCTTGACTGAGAGTATCGTGAAAACATGACATGGCTCTAGGCACCCAGCTATATTTTTTGGGTACAAGTACCCCCAGGACTTGATGGAAGGAAACTGACACATCATGAAAATTCTTGATCATAGGACTAAAGTCCGCAATTCATAATATCATAAGTTGGGGATCTCATGAAAGCACTTGATGATCATAATCTAGTACATGAATAGGAATGTATCCTAACATATCATAATTTTAATTTCACTTGCATGACATGAACTTATATACATGCTAACATAATGTAATTTCATTACTTAACTTTTATGAACCATTTGTCAAACACTTGCAAGACATAGCATCAACATGGAAATCATTTAGATCATGTAGTATTAACATAAATTCATTATTTAGATCACCAATGGATCACAAGGCATAATTCATTCACTTGAACATTTTCACAAACACATGAAAGATTTTATACTTAGGCATATATAACATGCTCCCAATTCATAACCATAACCACCAATTCACATCTCAAGGTTTTCAACATTTGACGGTCAAGATTCAACACACATGGGAAACATGGATATTTCATTCATCAATTAACATATATCAATATTATGGGTATAACATCCAACTTGCAAATCCCAAGAACTCAACATAAATCTCAAATGAATAATACCACAAGTAAATTAGTTTTCATGATTCTTGAAATAACTCATGGAATTAAAACTCAATTTAACATCAACAACATGATTATAAACATCCCACAACAAAATATTCATGATACATAACTTAAAACTTGATTCTTGAGCTCCATGGATGAAAAGAATCCATGAATGAACACTATGCATACCTTAGATTGATTATACGTAAAAGTTAACAGTGAAATTGGCTTGAATCTTGAAACTCCCAATTGAACCCTTACTTGTTTTTGATAATTTTTGTGAGAATTTGAGAAAAAAAGAGTATATTCTGCTCTCTAAATTAGGCTTAATGCCGTGTTTGAGCATATATATAGGATTGTCAAAAGACTAAAATACCCTTGGAGAAAGAGAGAAAGACACAGTTGTCTTATGTTGTTTTCAGGCTGATAGGCTGAAGTAAATTGATCATAAATCTTTGCTCCGATGTTTAAATTGAATGAAACTAATTGTATTGGAAATAGGACTCAAAGATCCTTTTATTGATATATAGCAACTCTCACATTTCAAAATATTCAAGAAGTTATGATCGTTTGAAACTGACCCTGAAATGCTGAAAATTTCTGGAGCATGCTATAGAGCATGTGACGCAAGCAAATCGCATGGTGCTTCAGTTTTGAAATCCAAAAATACCCTAAAAGGATTCCAAAAATTCTGAAACTCACTCGATATGTACTCTTGACTTCCCCGATCATAACACATCTTGAAAATCTAAAAACGAAGGTCGGAAAGGTCGTCAAATAAATCCCCAAAGTTTGGAGGTATAAGATAAAACTAAGTGTTTCTAACACTTAGCAAAATTCTTCTAAGTGTTGGATTTCCTCATCAAGCCTTAAGGAGCTGAATTTGACTTAGGATTTTTACGGGGTCTTACAGGCGTCTGCCACTACATTGGTCTTGCACAGATAATGCAACACACTCATATTATAATCCTTCAACAATTCTAACCACCTTATCTGAAAAAGATTTAACTCCCTCTGAGTAAACACATATTTCAAGATTTTATTATCCGTAAACACATCAACATGCACCCCATAAAGATAGTACCTCCAGATTTTCAATACAAACACAACTGCAGCTAACTCAAGGTCATTGGTAGGGTAGTTCTTTTTATGAGGCTTAATATATCTAGAGGCGTAGTTTATAACCTTACCTCTCTACATTAAAACACAACTCAGACAAATTCGAGAGGCATTACAATATACGAAAAACCCATTTATACCATTAGGCAGCGCTAAAATTGAGGTTGAGGTTAGTCGAGTCTTCAACTCCTGAAAACTCTTCTCACAGGAATTTGACCAATGAAACTTAACTTTCTTCAGAGTTAATCTAGACATAGGGGATGAAATAGAAGAAAAACCCTCAAAAAAGCATCTATAATAGCCAGTTAAACCCAAGAAACTTCAAATACTTGACAGAGAGATAGGTCTACGCCAGTTTCTTACTGTTTTTGTCTTTTGGGGATCAACTCTAATACCATCACTGGAAATAATATGATAGAGGAAAGCTACTGATCTTAGCCAAAATTCACATTTTCTGAATTTGGCAAACAACTGGTGATCTCTAAGAGTTTACAATACAATTCTAAGGTGGTCTGCATGATCATCCTCACTATGAGAATAGACAAGAATATTATCGATAAAGACTATGACAAACATGTCCAAATATTGTTTGAACACTCTATTTATCAATTCCATGAAGGCTTCTGGGGCATTGGTAAGACCAAATGACATGACTAGAAATATAAAATGACCGTAACGAGTTCTGAAAGCTGTTTTTAGAATATCACATTCTCTTACTCTAAGTTGATGATAGCCGGATCTAAGGTCTATCTTAGAGAAATAACTTGCTCCTTGGAGTTGGTAGAATAAGTTATCAATCCTGGGAAGAGGATATTTATTTTTGATTGTGACTTTATTCAGCTGATGATAGTTAATGCCCATTCGCAAAGAACCATCTTTCTGTCGCACGAACAGGATGGGAGAGCCCTATGGAGAGACACTGGCCTTATGAAACCTTTATCTAATAGATCCTTAAGCTACTCTTTTAACTCTTTAAGCTCGGCTAGAGCCATATGATATGGAGGAATGGAGATGGACTGAGTATCTGGGAGATGGTCAATTCCAAATTCTATTTCCCTATTGGGAGGTACCCCTAGAAAATCTTTGGGAAGAAAATCAGGAAACTTATTGACTACTCAAACTGACTGAACTGTTGGAGTCTCATCCTTTTTGGCTTTAGTATAGGATATGAAATGACTCTTGGGAGACACTAAATTACCTTTCCACTCAAAGACTAGCTCATCTAGAAACTGAAACTTCACCATTCGGGTGCGACAATCTATGGATGCATAACAGAAATGGAGACAATCCATACCAAGAATAAGGTCAATGTCAACCATATCTAACTCTATTAAATCTGCTAACATGATTTTATAAAGGACAGTTATAGGACACTTTCTATAGATCTATTTGGCAATAATTGACTCACCCACTGGGTAGAAACTAAGAAGAGCTCAGGGATCTTTTTAAGACCTATTTCAAAATTTAATGCAACTAATGAGGTCACATAAGAGAAATTTAACCCAGGGTCTAACAGCACATAAACATCAAGATAAAAGACATGAAACATACTAGTAACAATATCTGGTGAATCCTCCAGCTCCTGACGGGATGGTAAAGCATAAAAATTATTCTGGTGCTGACCGCCACCGGTACTAGATGATGTGCCCTGAGGAAGAACTGGGAGACCTAGATAAGCTAGTGTGCTAGTAGCCTGAGTCTGGGGATAAGCATTCTTGTTTTCCTGCTTAGCATGCGGACACTCTTTGATTCCATGACCCAACTTACTACAACCATAACAACTTTTCTGTCCCAACAAGCACTCACCAAGATGATTCTTAACATACTTAGAACATAGAGGATAAATGGGTTTTCTACTCACACTATTTGAGATCTGGACATAGAAGTCTTACTCCACTGCTCTTGTCTAGCTCTGGATGGGGGACAACTAGTTGAAGATGGCATTGGTATAGATAAATAATTCTAAAACTACGAATGATTTCCCTCTCCAAACTTTGTCTGGCATACTCAAACTGCTCGGTTTTAGCCTTCTTATTTCCCCTTTCTCTTTCCTTCAACTTTTTTGCCTCAATCTATTGGGCATGAATCATCAACCTAGAAAGATCCATGTCCCCAATAAGTATAGCAGTCCTATACTCCTTGACTACCAAACCAGATACTCCAGTAACAAACTTACTCATACTCGCCCTAGGGTCAGCCATCGTATTAGGGGCATACTTAGATAACTGGTTGAACTTAAGGCAGTACTCCTTTACTATTATTGAGCCCTGCCTTAGGTTCACAAACTCCTCCACCTTAGATTTTCTCATTTCACGCAGAAAGAACCTGTCTAGAAATGCATCCTAAAATACCTGCCAACTTATAGGAGTTGTATTCTTACCTCTACCATTCTTCCGCATAACCACCCAATCATACACTACATCCTTCAATCTATAGGATGCCATCTCTACACTCTCCTCTTTAGTAACATGCATAATCCGGGTGATCTTTTTCATCTCAAATTATGGGTCCTTACCTGTTTTTCACCTGAAGAACTCTGGCAGATTCATTCTCATAAAGTCTCAGATTTTAGCTGCTGCTAAATGACCATTCTACTAAAGTGGGACTGTCGCCTGATGGTTTCCCTAAATATTAACAGTCATAGCTTAGTCCAACGCTTGAAAGGTAGCCTAAAATTCAACATGGGATATATTCTTATTCAGAAAGTCAACAAGCTGGGGTTACTGGTTATTATTTCTGTAGGCGTTAGCTCAACGAGGAAGAATATTCAACTGTCACGTAAGAGATTAAGTTAAAAGTAGATAGAGATATTGTAAGCATGATAGATCATGAAAGAAAAAGATGATTTCCTAAAAATATCCTGTAGCATTTTGCTCATAAATGTGGTGCACTTTACACCCATGATCAAGACTCTATATAACGCGGCTTATCTGACTCCCTAGGACTTTTATAACCTTAGGCTCTAATACCAAGTTTGTAAAACCCTGAAAATGGGTCCCGAGATATCACACGGTGCATAAAACTATGAATAGCCTTAAGCTAACCCTGTCTGCCTTCTACTAAATCTGAAGCTCCAAATAGAGGAAATAAAGATATATAATGAAAGCTAAGATGCAAAATTTTGTCTGAGCTAACTGAAATTATCTGAATCTAATATCAAAAAATACTAGACTTAAGAGTCTGATCAATCAATACTGGAAATCTGAATTTTATCTAGCAGTCTAATAAGCCTCTACTACTAATAACTAGAGAGTCACTGGGACAAACCCCCAGCTGGCTCGAACTGTCTGAAAATATTGAATCATCTATACTAATAAGCTGAAAAATTAAAGGACTGGGTCTTCAAACTATGAGGACTCACCAACTATTGAGATGCAGATAGAGATGCTCAAAATCACTTACGCTGCTGAAATTGAGCACCTGAACCAACATCATGAGACAATGTACATAGACGTATATGTGAATCAGTACTTCTAGATTGTACTGAGTATATGAGGGTGAATTCATGAGTAAAATAATGTCTCAAAATCATCATAATTTGTAACATAATGCATGCTAAATGTAGTTAACTCACATAAGCTTGAATAACTGAAAACTGAGAATCATGATAATGAGTAGCATAACATATTGTATAAATCTAGTGAGTCATAACATTTAGTTTCTAAAAACTGTACTAGTGTTCTATCTAAAAATTAGGTTGTCTAAGTGTAAAAAGGACACATATTTATATCTGAAATCTAAAAACTAAAATCTGTAGATAATGTCTTTTATAAAGCAATATCTAAATAAAGATGTGAGCCTTTACACTTAGTTCTAAAATCTTTTCTGTTATTCTTTGTTGTAGGCTGTAGGAAGGTTCTTCTAATCGACAAAAACCATGTGAGCTAACATAGAGTCCAACGTCTAATTCCCTTATGGGAAAACCTCACGTTGGGGAGAGGTGTCATACCCTTTCCAAGGAGTATAATCTAATCTAAGTGATCACATCTGTAACTGTCATCCATATAGAAATGGAAATAATCTGATAATTTGTACCTACATTGGCTCATAGTTTTGGGGCATGTAAACATACCCAACTCGATACTAAAAACTACTCCCTTTAATCTGTATGCTCATTTTGTAGGAAATCCACTTTAAAACTAGTATAATGGTTTAAAATAAAACCCAAATGTATATCTATTATTTTAAACTGTAACTGAAACTGTAAAGTGGATTCCACGTCTAAGCTGAGGCCAAAAGACCAAATATTTATTTAAAATTTGAAAAGAACTAATTATGGGATGCTTAGAGCATAGTCATTCTTGAAATATCAATATTCAGACTAAGGCTTAGTAACCCATGCATCAAATTCATGTCAAATCATAGTAAAGTTCATACTTAATAATAAAAGCATTGAAATTCAATTCTAAGTCTGGAAAATTTATATCATATGCATGAAAATACGAAAATAGCCATGAAACTCACCATCTAAATCACTTGATATCTCATAATCTTTAAATAACAATATTTGGGTATGAACCCTAAATTGAAATTCATGGATAATTATACAAAATTATGTAACTTTGTAATTAAAAACTAGTTTTGGGCATAAGGATGAAAGAATTATCCATGCTCATAACCCCACATACCTTAATTGATGAAATTGATAAAGAAGCTTGAACTTGAATTCCTACTTGTGCTTTTGAAGATGATTTCTTGAAGTTCTTGAATTGGAAATCCTTAATTTTGAGTTATCTTTGAAAAAGAATGGTGGAATTTGGATTTCTTAGTGGTTAAGATTTGAATGTTCTAGGATTTATCGGAGAGAAATTATATGAAAAGCATGCATAATATGCTTAGAATAGGCTAGATTCTATGTTTTACACGTTTGGGACTTGGGGAAAAGATGAGATTGCCCTTTAAAATTTAAGTTGAAACTAGAAAATCTCAATTTGGCACACCACCGTGACACGCCGCTATCACGATGGCTTATTGGAAAATGGACGACTGTCATTTTGGCTTTTGGCGTGACGCGGTGAAATCATTTTGCATCAATGGAAAAGGATGAGTGCCATTTTGCAATCTACTGTGACACGGTGTCTATCCAAATGGGAATTTTGGCGTGACATAAGCTAATCGCAGTGAGCTACTAGAAAGGGATGAACGGGAACTGGAACTTCATCACGACGTGGGCCAATCATAATTCTTCACTGGAATTGGAAAATTATGAATTTTTCCCTCAGCGCGATGCGTCTTACCGTAGTGATCTACTTTTTTTACTAAAATTTCCATAACTTTCTAACCGAGTATCGAGGTGAAATTATTGTCGTTGGAAAGCCTTTTCAATTATCTATACATTGGTGGGTCTAGAGCTGGAAAATTTCACATGTATCAAGAGTTATTTATTTTGAAGTTGACCCTTGTCATTTTAAGAGCTAAATAGAGCTAGAAAAAGTACGGAGTATTACATGAGAGCTGGGGACCATATAGCCCGTGGGTATTATTATATGACGGTTGAGCTATAAAATCTAGGTTAAAGTTTTGAAAATACATATTAAGCCTTGTTCCCTATCCCGGCATGTGATATATATATGTGTGTATATGTATTTAATTATGTGCATTGATTTTTGGAATGATTTTGAACTATTGATCATGTCATTATATTATCATTATTCCTGAGTTACATACTAGTCCTCCAACCGCTTGCCCTCCAACCGCTAACCATCTCTGCATACTAATCCCTATGCGATGTAGGATTTAGCCATACTTATACTTCTCCTACTCAGTGATTGTGGATTGATCGAGAGTCTACTTAAACTGGTGAGCTTCCATGCTTCATAAGGCCCCATTTTAGGATTATGTTTTTCTTTTGAGTTATAGACTACTGGGAACTATTTTTACTATAATTGAAGACATGTCCTAACAATTTGTTGATATTCAGTTTTGAATCATTGTTTAGAAGGCTTTTTTTAGACTACCATAGTTGTTGGGTGGTGTCGGTCGGTTGTTTGGCCAATCGTCAGTGGTTGGTTATGGACATGCATTTAAAACTTTCTTAAGCTATTGTACGCTATCTTGTTATATGTTTTGAATCCATCCGACTTTGGGGTGTGTTGTGTTTGGGTTGGTTAGATGCAGGGGGTGATTTTGGTCCATGAAGGACTAGAGATACCTGACATGGTCAAGCCCTGGTTTGGGTCATGTCAGAATCTGGGTGTCTCCCTATTATTATCCAAGAACTTTACTTTACCGCATTATTTAAGTTTACTTTTACTCTTAACTCTCAAATACTTTTGTGACTACGTTTGCACTTGTCTAATCTTATTAGTTGAACTAGTCTTGGATAGTCACTTAACACTAGTAATTGTGGGATAGATACTTGGATTTTTTTAAGACCACTATATTACTTCGGTGAACCACGTACACTTGTGTCGGCTATTGGGCATAACAGTAAGGTTGCGTACAATACACCCTTGTGGTGGGGCCCTTCCCTAAACTTTGCGCATAGCGGGAGCTTTATTGCACCAGGCTTTATAAACACTTTTAAAATGTTTGGTATAACACTAATTGGTACTAAAAAAATATTTCTTAAATTTATTCTGAATTGAAAAAAGTGACTTATATACACGGAAAAACTTAGAGTGAACATATGGCAGGTAAGATCGGTGAAAAGTATCAATAATGGTTCATTGATCAAGTGATTAGTTCAAAGACTAGTTGCTTAGCTTGACCTCAGCTCATCACTGGGATTATGAAATGATCGTTATCAAAGAAAAGGCAGAACCTCATAGCCAAAAGTCAGTGAAGGACTATGTCTTGACCATAAAATAAAATGTAAAAGGATAGATATGCCAAGTACATATGTCTGCATGATATTCTCTGAATTAGAAGAGGAATATTATCTAGCACTCTTTAATGTTATTTTCAAACGGATCTTTTCTATTAGACATTTTATTTTAGGGCTCAAGTAGAGCTCTCTTATTGGCCAATGCATTATCTTTATTGTCTATAAATAGAAGTCTTTGCACACTTATAAGAGTGAAACTGGGAAAAATTAAAAACAAGCAATTAACTCATATTCTTGTGCTCTAAGCTTTCTGTACTTTACTAAGGCCCGTTTGGTCAAACGATATGAAATCATGATTTCAAACCATGATATAAAATCATTTAAGATGAAGTTAAAGTTGTTTTTGGACATGTAATTCAGATTTTTTAAGTAGTATTTTTTTCATAAATATAAGTTTTGGAAACTATTAAAATAAATTCAATTTTTATATCATTTTACCATATAAGCAAAAAATTATAAATATATTGGTGAATATGGTTGGTAGATATAAATATATCTACCAACTTATGAATCTTTTTGTACCAAATATAAATATATCTCCATGTTACTTTTATAAATAAATATTTACAATTACAAATTTTTAAGAATACATAATTTATAAAAATACGCTAGCCAACAATAATAATGACTAGTTGTTCTTTAGTATAATCCTTCACATGGTATGAACAATCTTTATGATTTTCTACTTTTTGTTTTTTGCAAAATTTAAAATAATGTTCCTTTTACGAAATTAAACTTATGGATCAAATTTTGTATTTAAAGAAAAGTTGAAATAATGATTTGGGAGAAAATCATGATTTTTTTGATAATTTGAGATTTCATCTCTCGATTTATTATCATGAGCTGAAATTGTATGTCCAAACAATGATTTCATCTCCTAATTTTAAATCATGAGATGAAATCGCATGTTCAAATGCCTATTAAGTGTAGTTCTCAAGCATATTTATATCTAATTGCCTCCAAACTCTAGACCAATTACATTGCATCATCTCTAGATCGAACCCTAATATCAAGCAACTAGGCCCTACTATTTCATTCTATTCACTTTTATTTCTCTACTGCCTTTATTAAATTTATATGTGAACATATTTAAACTAGTAATAAACAAATCCATGATTTAAATTGATACACATTGTCACGACCCGAACTAGGGCCTAGCTGGGACAGGTATCTCAAGTCCGTCGGGGACTAGAGATCACCCTTTTGCACCTAACCAACCACCACAATATCACTCTATCAGATGAATTCCAAGCATATAACTAGATAAGTTCAGAGAATAAAAGATACTTCTACAATCAATGACCAACAATTGACCAACATCACCCAAATCCACAGTAATCCAACAAAACCTTCTAAATAAAGTACCAAATTAAAAACCAATAAGGTGACGGTACATGCTCCTGACTATAGCCAAAACACATCTAAACAATCTGAGACATAAGAGAACACAATATTAAATATAGACTTCTGATGTATGGAAGCTCACCACTTCAATGTCAACTCATGAACTAATCCATAAGTTGTATCATTGTGTAGAAGAATTAGAAGTATGGCCAATTCTTGCATTGCGTGGGGATACAACGTCTGAAGATAGTTAGCAGGGTGAATGCTAGCATGATACTCAAGGATAAGGATAACACTATACAATGATCAATAGTTCAACATTATTCAAAATTCAATGCGCATACATATATATTATATCACATGTCGGGATAGAAAACAAGGCTTTACATGAATGTTTAAAAATTTTAACCTAGGATGTGTAGCTTTAACGTCATAATAATAGTGCCCACAGTCTATATGGGCCCCAGTTCTCAACCCCTGATTATGACCCGGTGTGTGTAGCCGTACAAACCAGATAAAGATCATACATATATGCACGGAGGACTCGAACCCTCAAATCATATACTAAGGTGACTTAAGCACCCGATCATGAAAGGTGATATGTGGGACTAGAACCCTCCAATCATAATGATAGTAATAAGGTGGACTCAAACCCTTAAGCCAAAATGACCTCTGCATCGGCTAGCGCAATTTCCAGTATCTGTTCCCCCGGGACCTCCACCATCCACGATTAGCTACAAAACCCTCTTTTAAGCCCAATTAAAACATTTAACATATATTCCTATTTTCATTAAACCAATTACACACCAAGGCATCCCATTGGTATCGTCATACCAACCTCGCTTGAAAGCTAATACCATCATGCCATGTTATCTACTCAACCAACTGGGACTCAAACCCATAGGTCAAAAGATATTTTAATAATCAATCATTCAGAACTCGAACCCATTTAATCAACCAAATCCACAAGGCTTCAATTCCACCATTAATACATGGCCACCAAGTCCTTTCAAGGAAAACATGAATACTTTATTATCCTTTTTATGCCAATGCATTATTACAAGTGGGTAAACCAAACTATGTGACAAAAACCTTTTTATTGACAACTTCAAAAACATGTTAAGGGCATACAATTTCCAAAACCATAATAAAGGTAAAATCATCAAATTGGGGGTTAACCATAACCCCTTAGTTTAATCATCACTGCTATTTACCCGCAAGGTCAAAATCATATTTAAAGAAGATTAATTATATATAAACCATGGGAAAACATTGTTCAACAACAAGCATTCAAACCCTCAACCCTTGTTATAAAACCAATATGAATATCTGATGAATAATACTTTAAAACATATGTTTTTAACAAATTAACAATGAGGGAGAGTAATATGCCTGAAGCATTAACAATTATGATGAAGAAACCTTGAACTAACCCCTGGATGCTCAACCTTGGGGAAACCCTAGCTTGCTTGGCTTGAGAGAATTTAAGAGAGAAGAGGATATGTTTTTTATTGTGTTATGGGTGAGAATAAAGTCTCAATAGGGTTTATAGGTTGGGGGTTATGTTTAGGGAAAGAGGGAAATGTCTAAATACCCTTATTAAAAGCTGGAAATTAAATCATCAGTTATTACGGGTGACCTTACGACTCGTAGGTTCACCTTATGACTCGGACCCTCCAGTTGTAGACAAACCAGAAACCCCTTAGGCTCTTCACTATGAATCCTACGACTGGAACCCTACATCTTGTAATGAGACACTATGAATCGTAGGGTCAAGTCATAGTATCAATAGTTTTACTAGAGGCACTACACTGGACACATTATGAATTACCCTTCTTACGACTTGTTAGAAGTCTATACGACTCATTAAGTCGAGTCATTATCAAATCAATGACTTAGGTAAATCCTCTGGGCTCATTACGACTGGGTCTTATGACCCGTAAAATTTATTACAACTTGTCAGGTGAGTCGTTGGCAGGGCAGAAAGCTTAGAACTCAGAAAATTTTCAAGGGCTAAAATCTGGGGTGTTTTAATTCTCCCCTACTTGGATCATTTATCCTCGAATGATGAGTCAAGGCATTTAAAAGCATGATTTTAGCACAACTAACAACCGTACTTCCTTTTAACAAAGTCAAAAAACAAGATGTTAAGAATAACACATACCTCATGTAACACCCTGAGAGTACACCCTGGGGGCCACACGGTGCTTACAGTCCTAAGAGACCATAAGCTAACCCATGAGCTGGTATCTATTGTGAGCATTAAATAATATAATAACATATGCAAAAGAACAACTGATAAGCCATAAGGTTTTAAATAACTGAAAATAATATTGGATTATGAATCTAGAAACAACTGTCTGAAACTAATAAAATAAACAAAACTGACCGACTGTCTACACTAGTCTGAAAAGCCTCTACTGACTGAATAAGAGTTGATGGGATATGCCCTAACTAACTCCATGTAACTACTGAACTAAAAGTATGAAAATAAATATAGTCTGTCCTAAAAATATGAGGAATCAACACTGCTACAGCTGATAATCTGGAAGGTCTATGCACTATGTGAGAATTAGGCATCCAAACCTATGATAGGATACATCAATGCATAAAAAAAGAGTATGCAATCAGTACTTTGAATGTACTGGTATGGTAAATGAGGTAGGCTGGTATGCATGGTTTCATGTACAAGAGTAATAACTGACTAAATGAATAACATAAAGTACTAAATAAAATACATATCTGTAAATACTAAGAATGCATGATCAAGCATAAAATATGTTATGAATATAATCTGTAAACTAAAATCTAATAACTGAATAACTTATATATGTATGCTATGGCGAATACAAGCCTAAACTGAAGTATACTAAATACTGAACTGAGACTGTAGGGGCTATTATCTAACCAACATATCCCAATGAGCAAATTTAGGGTCCAACCAGTGACCCCAGTTGGAAGGGTGTCAGTACCGTGCCACGGGTACTATAACTGTATGTGTGGATCCATCGATGTACTATCCCGAAGGACTAAGGGTGTCAAGCCTAAACTGTCGGGTGACCCCTGCGATGTAGTCAAGCCTAAACTGATGGGTGAATCCTCATATCCTAGGATATCTACAAAGTTCTGGAGTACAGATACTACTACTAACGACTCTGCCTATCTAACAGTAAAGTTGCCATCCCTGCACTCACTCGTTGCTAAACCTACTCCCAACTAAATTGACTCAGAATACTGAACTATTCTAAGTTTAATTAATTATGATGATTGACTGAACTTATAATGCTAATAACACATTTTGAAACTATTCCACAGATACTGAAACTAAGTAAACAACTAATTTTTCAGGTATTCATAACCCCAAGGACTCGATAGCAATAATAGCAAGTTAGTACTAAAACTTTGGGGACATAGTATGAAAGCATTGTTCAAAATTCATTCTTGTAAGCATTTCATCAAACACTTGCAATGCATGGTGTAAGCTAAGCATGATAATAGTTTAAAGCTTGTAGTAATAACATGATTTGAACATCAACATCACTAATTATGAATTAAATCAGTGAATAACATCATTAAAACATGTAGGGTTGAATAACAACGGCAATTTTATGTAAACATGGTGTAGAATTACAATTCATGGGAATTCATGGTTAAAATCACAATTAAAAATCATGAAAATCTTGTAAAGATCCCAACTTGAATTTAGAATTGGATATTTGGAATCCATGGGTAAAAGAAACCCATAGATGAACACTTAACATACCTAGGGTGATGAATTCATAAGAGTTGATGGTGAATTCTTAAGTTTTGATTCATCTAATAGCTGGGAGTTATTTGAGGCCTTAATATACCTCAAACTCACTCATAAAACTACCAAAGATCTATAATGTGCTATGCATGAGCTTGAATCATGGCGCTAACATAGGCTTGGATTTTTTGGGGTATTACAATATCTTTAGGAATATTCATCCTCAAATGAGACTGGTTAAGTTGAAAACACTGAGGAACTAAGATTACATGCTAAATATACGTGATGAAAACATAATTACATGGCTGATTTTGAAAAATGACACATGACTGAATGGTTCTGTGAATACATGACTGACATGAGAATGATATGCAGCTGAAACTGAGCATGGAGAAAAGAAATTCTAAAGAAATTGTTACCTTAAGCTGAGTTTGATTTTTCGGAGAAAAGATGGGGGTACTTGGTCCGCATATCTGCTTCTGCTTCCCAAGTTGCTCCCTCCACGGACTGATTCTTCCAAAGAACTTTGACTTGGGGAACTTCTTTGTTCCTTATTCTACGAATTTGTCGATCAAGGATTTTGACTGGAACTTCTTCGTAGGAAAGGTTGTTTTGAACATCTACGCTTTCTAAGAGAACGACAACTGTTGGGTCTCCAATACACTTCTTCAATAAGGAGATATAGAATACTGGGTGCATTGATGCTAATTCTGTAGGCAACTCAAGCTCATAATCCACCTTTCCAAAATAACTCAAAACTCTATAATGGCCAACATATCGGGGACTAAGCTTCTCTTTCTTACTAAACCTCTTCACTCCCTTCATGGGAGAGCTCTTTAAATATATGAAATCACTAATCTCAAACTCAAGATCTTTCCTTCTCACATCTGCATAATATTTCTGTTGGCTCTGGGCTACCTGAAGTCTCTCCCTAATCAACTATACTTTATCTAATGCATCAAACACCAAGTCAGGCCCTATCACAGTGACTTCT